>NC_056750.1:374802656-375087656 GCF_019279795.1 Protopterus annectens
AATCCAGAAGTATTTTATTCACTCTCTTCACTCTCTGACATCTCGCCTGGAATGCCTTCAAAGGAGAAAACACACCGAAAAACCACTCCATATAAATAGCACAATCAATTATTCAATCACAATTCAATTAAAGAAAATCACAAGCATAATTAAAAGAGAACTCTCCAATTAAGTTCAGAATTCATACCACTAGGCATGAGAGTATCAAATTTAAGAATATAGATGTCTTCTTTATATAAAAGTTTATCCTTAAAATAAGTGTCAGTAAATTCACAATTACTGTCCACTTTTTCTAAAATGGTGCCTTGTAAACCCACAGATGAACCCTGATGTGCTTGATGAAAATGAACTGCCACAGAACTAGTTTCCTTAAAGTTTTCTATATCTCTTATATGCTCAAGAAGTCTTACTTTGAACGCTCTCTGAGACTGACCAATATAAAATTTGTTACATGGACATTTAAGGGCATAGATTATACCAGTGGTATCACATTTGAAAAAACTTTTCACTGCAAATCTACGTCCACCAATATTCCCAAAACTATTCACAAAATGATTACAAGCCTTACATCTATTACATACATAGGTGCCAAAGTTAAATCTCAAATTATATACATCAATATTAGGCATAATAAATGTACCTTTCACTAGAATGTTTTTTAAACTTTTCCCCACCCTAAATGAGAATTTAAGTTTCTCAGTTAACCGTAACTGAGAATCTACATTACATTGCATGTACTGCCAATAGTATTTCACCAAACCTGTTAGAATGTCACTAAAGCAACTATAAGTAGATACAAATCTCAGTCAGATTTCCATCATATGTATTACCAACTTTTTTGCACCTGGGGTAATAGTCTCTCTCCCCCTCTTTTTTATTTTGATAACTGCTCTGTCAGTAATCGAGCTACTATAGCCCCTAGATTCAAACATTAGGCTTGTTCTCAGCATCTCCTCCTGAAGTTCTAAAGGGTCATTACATAACCTACTAATCCACACCATTTCCCCATGGGGGAGGGCTTCAATAGTATGTGTGGGGGGGTGACAACCGGAAGCTTTTATATACTGATTAATTCCATCAAATTTTCTATGTACTTTAGTATGCAACCCTCTAGGCCCAGACATATCCAATTCGGCATCCAGAAAGGACACTTTTTTGCCCCTCTGTATGCCATCAAAAGACAGATTGAATCTATTGGACTGTATATGCTCAATAAATTCATCCACATTCTCTTCTCCCCCATCACACAGAAAAATTAGATAATCAATAAAACAAGCATAGAATTTAGCATGCTGTATATAAAATTATGATCTATATATACACCCCATTTCAAATAACCCCATACTCAGGTTGGCATATGCAAGGACATATTTTTTTTCGTATCTTGTATCTCTGAAAACAGCCAAAAAAAAAAAAACTCCAATGATGTGATGTCAAGCCTACACCTGTTGTACAGTTGAGCTAGTGGCTCCTTCCCTAACATTGCCTTAGTTTAAACTTCACCATGTACTGTGCAGGGGAGCCTCCTCTCTATAGTGTATTATCTTCAGATTGTAATAGACACTGCAACAATTCCTTTTGACCAGCTGGACATCCCCCCAGCACTGTACCCCAGTGTAAGGTTATCTCCATTTTAAGGTATACATTGTGTTTGGCATAGAATGTTGGATAACATGGTATTTATAATTCTGTGTTACAGGCATGTCAGTAGTAACATTGTATTTATAGTGCACTTCTAAGGGAGATCCTGGCTACTTCTGTACCTGTTCTTATGTTTATTTATTTATTTTATTTTACATTTGTTAACTGGGCTAGTCTGGCTGGATACATGTCCATTTTCAGCAGAGGCCCGAGGAGAAAAGCTCCACTATCATACTATAACTTTACACATTAAAAAGATACCACTAATAAAAATGGCAATAAAACAATAAACAATCAAAAATGACAAAAGAAAAACAAAGTAAAATCGAATATACAGTGTTACCAGGCTTGAGTGGCTCGATACATGTATATTTTTTGCAGAGGGCTGAGGAGGAGAGCTCCACTATTATACTAGAAACTTTATAATTTTCAAAAAATCACTAGAGCAGAAAAGATACAAACATTACAAAAAGCAAGATACAATTTACTATCCAGAGTTAACTATGAGAGCAGGTAGTGTAACAGTTATCAGTCAGGATTCAAGCATGGGCATAGCCAGTGATCTTGCAAATGAATTCTAATCTGTTTTTTGAAAAGGTGACATGAGGCTAGGGAGGTAAGTTCAGTGGGAAGTTTATTCCAATATGATCCGATAGCGTTTGCAAATAAGGAGTCACCTGCTTTATTATGAGATTTGATAGTAGTTACTAGGAGCTTGTTGGCTGAACGAAGTGAAGTAAGATTTTTATAAGGTGTGATAAGGTTTTTCAGTATGGGTGTGTTGGAGGGGTAATTTAGAATTTTAAAAGTGATGACAAATTGCTGCAGGAGTATTAGGTTTGGAAGTTCAAGCCAGTTGAGTTTCTTTAAGTTAAGACAGTGATGAGTACGGAATGGAGAGCCAGTTGCAAATCTGGCAATACTGTGGTAGGCTCAATTAAGTTTCTGAAGGTTAGCTTTAGAAAGGTTGATAAAGGAGGGAGAGGCATACAGAAGTGTGGAGATGAGGTGAGTTTGGGCAAGAGATACTCGGGATGTGGCAGTCAGAAAGGGCTTAAGTCTGTAAAGGGCTCCTATCTTTTTATTTACTGTCTTGATAGTTAAATCAACGTGTAAGTCAAAGTTTAGCTGATTGTCTATGGTGACACCATATATATAATGACACATTTATAAATAATATATTACAGCAAGAAATAAATGGTCTTGTCTGGAGAGCGAGAGATGGAGAAAAAAGCCTGAAATCATTCCTGTCTTTAAGTCTCTCCATAAACAGTTTGCCTTGTTTGTATAGATACATTTTATTTTTTTCCTCTGAAATTACAGAATACTGGATTTTCTTGGTGTTATTTTTAGGTAAAATTTGTTAGATTTTACTAAAACCATTATTTCCTTAAGACATATCCTTGCTTAACTCAACTGCCTATCTCAATTCCTTTAAGTGACTTTTTCAGCACTTGGCTTCTGCTCCCGTAGACAATGCAGTCATTGTTGATACTTTTCCATAAGAGGAGTTAATTGATAAGCTGTGACTTGCACAGTCTTAACTAGATAAGAACGGGCAGCTGTATGCCATAAATGTAACTGATCTTGTTTTAAACCTGATAGATTTGTAAAAATTGTAACTAGTGCATCAGTCAAGTTTATAGAGTATGAACTTTGAACTTTTCTGTAAACTGTGAGACACGCATACTGCTGGAGGTTTAAAATAGATTACAGTATTTGCATTACTAAAGTTAAACAGTTCAAACATTTGCCACACTTGTAGCATTAGGCCCACCCTAATAAATTATTACATCATTGTGACAGATGTAAAAGTGTGAATGGAATTATAGCAGTTTTCTGTTTGATTATATAATATGTGGCAGAATTTGTTTACATTTGCTGAAACACAGTGGCTGTAGGAATTCTTAATAAGGGATAGACAAAAGAGAAATCAGATTCTCTTCAAAGCTCCTTCTCCTGTATGTAGGGAAATTGAGTGGGCCAGGTAGTCCTTATCTGTAGTAAAGATCTATGTTTCTTTTACATTGATAGTATGGCAAACTTTAGAGAATGGGCAACCTGTAGATAGGCACCCTGATTGGAAAACAAATGTTCTCCAGCAGGGTCCTAATCTACAGGTAATGTCTCCTGAAAAAGGAGTCTCCCGCTCCACAGCAGCATATCAAGCTGCCATGGAGCTTGGACTGAAAGTAACCTAATGACCGCCATTATTTTATGATCACTAAGCAGTGCTTTCACTGATTTGCGAGTCTGAGATTAAAAAAAATAAAAAAGCATGTTTGATTTTATGTCTGTGTGTGAGTGCATGCATGCATGAGAGTGAGAGCAAGATCGATCAAGCAGTTATTTTACACTCGCTAAGCAGCACTTTTGCTGTTTAGCAAGGGTAAAAGTACATGAAACAAACAAGTTATGTGTGTGTTTATGTTTCTGTCTTCATGTGTGTGTATGCGTGCATGAAAGTGTGTGTGTGTGTGTGTGTGTGTGTGTGTGTGTGTGTGTGTGTGTGTGTGAGAGAGAGAGAGAGAAATTGTGAAGAGTGAGAACGATTGACCACTGGCAGCAGGAGCACTAGCTGAGGTTTGCATACCTCTCGACTTCTTAGCTCAAGATATCTTCATAAAGCCTAAAGTAAGGGGGGAAAATGCTCAGATTAAGGACAGATTTTAAATATTTCTCTTATAAAATCTGAAAGTTTCTGTAATAGTAAGATTTGTGTTAACATACATTTTCTGAAGCGCAAGTGTGTGTGTTTGTATATGTGTGTGTGTGCGCGCAAGTGAGATCGCTCAACAACTGGCAGCAGCAGTAAAGTGGTTTGTATACTCGACCTCTTTGCTTAAAAACTCTAGATAAAGCCTAAAATAAATGGGAACAAAGGCTCAAAAATAGGACCAGATTTATTGCTCTTATAAAATTAGAAAGTTGCTTAAATAACAGGATTTGTATTAACATGAATTTTTTCTGAAGGAAATAGTCATAAACTTAAATGTATTTCATTATTTATTAACTTCATTCCCCAGTGACTAGCAGCAAACCACACATTTTAGGAGTAAGGGACAAAAAATTAAGTAAATATCTGGATATTTTTTAACATGTCATATTTTGGTTGTAAATTACTTCCTCCAATACCATTTATATGTACTACAGCAAGTTAGAAACATTAGGTGGAGGAACTATTTTACATCAAATATATATAAAAAATAATATAGTAATAAAAAAGGTAAGTAAGTAAACCAGCAATTTAACAGACAGATCATTCTCTAAATGCAGTAATGCCCTCCAGGGTGTGTATTACTGTGTAAATAATGCCCTTCCGGGGGTGTAGAGGCCCTCTGTGTGCAGTGTTGGGCTGCATAACACCTCTGAGCGGGCATTGTTTACACAGTAACAATGGGCATTATTACTTGCTTAACTGATGCTCAAAAGGGCTGTGTAATGCGGCAGAAAAGAAAATCTTTACTGTCTTTTGAGCACATTTGCTCCACAAATCTCTTATGCTACTACCTGTAACTGTAATGCAATGCTTCTGCAGTCACAAAGTTACAAACACAAGGTGCAGGGTTTGAGTCTCACAAGGGATAATTGGCTAGGCTTAAAATGGCTTGCAAGGGCCGTTAGCTTAGTACTAATCTATGAACCTATGAACCTATAGACTTGGTATAAATTCCACCATATGAAAAACATTGTGACAACAAAGAAATATTTAACAAAGCAAATTATGTTTTTTTCATAATTTAGGTTATCAAACTCACTTATAAAATATAAATGGCCCATTTTAAAATGAGAGACTATGTACAATATCCAAACCTCATTTTGGACATAAATGTATTGAGACAGGATGAAGTCCACTTGTCAAGACAAGGGCAGATCATTTTTGCAGCAGACAAATTACAATATTTGATTAACAGAAGATGGGAATTTTTCCATTTCAGAAGTTTAACTATTCACAGGTAGCAACATTTGATTTATCTGTGCTTGTTGTTAATACAAAGAGCATTATAAATAAAGTTCATACACTGGAAAATATGCTGTGTTCACATGAACTGATGTTGTTATGACTGGAAATCAGGTTATATATGTTTTTACTGTAACAGATATTCTTACAAAATATCAGACTGAGATGTTATGATAGGGTTTAAAGATTGTTATGACACCTGTGATTTATATCTTTGATAGTAAACCAATACTGCGAATTATGTAACTGGGACAATAACTACAACCCTGGAACAGATAACAATAGTTGGAGTGTATCGACTACCAAAGTCATGAAACAAGGGATGGAAAAATCATAGTAGCTGGGGAATTAAAGCAGACAGTAATAACAGTGGTTCTACAACATTAGTAAGGAAATTATTTACAAGCTATGTTCGGGAGCAACAGCTGTTGCAAATTATAAACAAACTTACCAAAGAGCAGAACATACTGGGCCAAATTCCAAAAGAGTTGCTCTCAATTCAAGTCTGCCATGATTCCGAAAGACTTGTTCTCAGTATTAGTGACTTACTTTGGTGTAAAGCCTATCTATAAATAGGCTTAAACCAGAGACCAGCTTCCAAAATAACTGCTCTTAGCCTGCTCTCAGCATAAGTGACTTTTGGAACCGGGTCCACTGGATATTGTTCATGTTCCTAAGGAATGATTATTTCTTCATTTCAAGGTTTACCACCATAGATGTGCAGTGATGATGGTGTTATAAAGGTTAAACTGCTGCTAGATAAGTCTGCCAAATTGAAATCTAGAATGATGCACAGAAGATCAATAAAAGATTATATGGAGGCAACACATTCACTGTGTAAAACTAAATTGTAGTGATGCAGTCAGTGGAAAGACAGAAGAAGAAATGTGACACGTTTTGAAAGGGAAATTATTTGAATGCAAAAAAAAAAAAAATCAAAGCATAAGGACAGCAACGTTTAACCTCAGGATCCTGACACACAAGATCATGTGTATTTATTTCAGTAAGAACAAGTTACTTAATTAAGATGAAAAAAATGTAAGAAATAAAATTGAGGCTGATCTGTAACTTTAAAAAACTGAAATAATCTGGACAGACAGAGTGTGAGACAACAATGTGAACATTTGAAGAAAATGCATATAAAGATATTGAGCATAATAGAGAGCTATTATATATTTATATAAAGTATGGTAGGAGTAAAGATACACAAATCAATAAACTATGCAGAGATTCTATAATTTATTCTCAGATTTAAAAGGTTGTAGATGTATTTAAAAATGTGATGCAGACAGTTTGTCTACACAAGGAAGGGGTGATGATTTGTGCTAGTAATATCCAGATAATTTCACATACTGTAATTAAATTAGATTACACCAAAAAGTGCTACACATACTGGGCCCAAGCAAAGCACAGGGAGGAGACTAAATTAAGTAATATCAAACTGAGAACAAGTCGGCTTGAACTTGCAGTACCATTATATGTGTTATTCACTAAGTCATTTAAGTATTGAGAGATTCCTCAAGATTGGAAACCTACACTAGTTAAATCCATCTGTAAGGGAGTGGGAAATAGGAAAAAAACAAACATATAGACCCATAAGTTTACTTTCTTGTTGTGGAAAAATAATAGTGAAGGCTACTTTGGATAGGTTATTAAGATGTCTGTTGGATGGTCACTAGGCTGATAATGTGCAGGTCTGTGAAATGCACCAACATCATTGGATGTTGCTTCAGGGAGAATCCCCCTTTCCTTAAGGTGCAGTGATGTCGGACTTGACTGCACTAAGCAAGGGTGTCATGGTGCAGAATTGCTGAATGGATGCGTGGAAGCTGTTTTTCATTAGTATGTGAAATTCCATGAAAATATAATTAGCTGGCTGTGCTATCTCCCACTGTATAGCTGTGAATAACATCAGAGAAATATGAACATCACTTGGAATCTCAAAGGATGAGCTGTAAATATTATGATTAAGCTTACCTACAGACATATGTTACCTTGTGTCTACAACCTGAATGCATGTTTTTAATTATTACTGATTGATAGCTGCCTCATAGGGTTTGGGGCTGCACTGTCAAGTCGTCTGAAATTATGTATGATGAGGGCATTTGTTGATTTCAGATTTACCGTGCCCACTCATAAAGGTCATAACGTTTTTTAAGGGTTTTTAGCTTGCAAATTTAATATGTTTCAATATCAAAATCAGTCTTACACTGACAAAATTGAAATGATATAGTTCTTACGTCCTGTATATGCCATGTTTCCTTCTGAACTCCCCTCATATGACCTCTGTTGTTTTTAACAATGGATTTATTGTTATTGCCATATCAGAAGAATAACAGTTGATGCAAGGAGTGATGAATTAGCTCTGTAAAAGGAAGTAGGGAAGCAGTATCATAGCAAGAAAGACTTGCTGTTTTAATGAACTTCAATCCTACAATGCTGTCTTTATTACACAAGCTTACTAGTTACACTGTCTACCAACAAGTTTTGCATTTATGTGAAAGAAAACAATCTAGGCAGAACACTGAGAGTTTAGGCCTTTTATATTGGGGTGCTGTAGTTTAAGCAAAGTACAGGTTAACTAAACCAACAAACATGGGGATGGAAGCATAAGGACAGCAGAAAGAATCCAGAGAAATATGTATTAAATGTGATTCTTCAGCTTATCCTTCAACCAGTTTTTGGAGCCCTGGAATTAAAAACCAACTTGAAAATCAGTGAATATATCATGTTAGACGGTCCTAAACCTAAAAAAAGAAGGACAGTGTGGACAGTGTGTTCCAAGTATAGGTCATATCCTTATGATGGCCAACAAAATTCTACTGAGAAAATACCAAAATGTTTTTGTTTTTCATCAAACTAAAAAATTCTGTTATATATTAGATTTGTCTTCTGAGAATCCAAATTCACCTTTCCTGGGATTCTGAAAGCCCTTAAAATCCAAAGTGAAAGGTTCTCCTTTATGTTAAGATAATTGATTTAAGTAGAAATTTGTAAAATATAGTCAAGAGTATGAAACACCCTTCATGAATACTAAAGTACACATGTTCATCATTGCAGTAAAGATTTTATGTTCTGAATAGTGTACATAAAATGGTAAAATAATAAACAGTATGAAATAATGTAAAACGCATTACTAAGATTCCAAAGTTCATAATTAGAAGTATTTCTCCTAATGCAAGTGAGGCTGTAAGGACCTCCAAAAGTCTCCCATTGAATGACCATGCCAATGATGACGAGGTAGACATTCCTTGTAGTAGCCTTTTGAAAAAGGAATCACTACCAATGGTTTCAGAATGTATTTTGGAAGCCACGGAGAGCCCTATATCAGCTTTGCAGAATGAACAGATCACCTGGTAGGGTGACACTAGTTATTTAAATTCAGCAAAATCCAGATTAGGTAGGGCTTGATAGGCCAAAACTAACGCATTGTATACTTCTCTAAATTTTGTGGCATAAAGGAATAAAGCCCTGACTATGGCCTGGGTGATCTGAGTTTGATTTGTGGCTCAGGCATCTGACAGAACTGACCGGGCTGGATAGGTATACCCATCATGCAGGGGAGGGGCCAAGGCAGTCGCACATTGTCATAGTCCTTCAGGGGAGGGGTGATGATGCAGATGCATGGCTTGTGGGCAGATGTTAGGCCACCTGATGGTAACCTTCAATGGGGTCATGCAGACACATTGTATATTATAATCTGTGTGTACTCTCCAGAGTTTCACAGAATGTCTAGATTTTTGCCTCAAATCTAAGGTCTGCTCTTCATAAAATTTGGGGGTTTCTGGCAAATTATTGAGGATTGCAGTCAGTAAATAATAACAGACATTGAGTTTCAGACTTCAACTGTTACTTTATCAACTTTCTAAGTTTAAAAGAGCAATTTTGGAGGTGTGCACTCACTTAAAGACATTGTGGGACTCCAAGAGACACATAAAACATGAGGGTAACAGTATGGTAGCATGATTCAGAAGTGTACATATTTTTTTACAGTGAGAGACACTTAATCCAGAATTGTTGACTACAGCTTACTTGTTGAGATATGGGTTGAGATATGGGAGACAGACAGCAAAACCACGTACATGGTACCAGCAGCCACTGCAGTAGTAATTCTGCATATATAAGAGGCTGCACTTGCTGATAGTAGTCACTGTGTTGTGTGTCTTCACAACTGGTGGAACAGTGTCATCCATCCATGCTTACCGTATCATGCCCTCCACTAAACTGAAATTGTAGACTGTTACCATGTAGACAGAGGCACCATGCAGGTCCTGTTCATTATGTTTCAGCCTCATATGCAGGCTTGTGGGATACATGGAGTAGCTATCCCTGTGGGCACCAAGGTATGTGCAGCTTTGTTAATAATAACTAAAGGAGCCTTTCAAAGAGCAATGGAGGGCATGATGTGTATACCACAAACATCTGCCCCAAGGGTAGTTCACTAATTTCTTGATGCCATGTTTTAGAATGTGAGGGAGCATATATGATTTCCACTTTCCATAGAGTAGAGCCTACATAATGCATGCTGTTTATGACATAGCCCATTACTCTGAGGTAGCAGGGTCCGTAGACTGCATATATATGGCAATAAAGTATCTATCTATGGAGCAGGGAAACAGGTGGATCATTGCTAAGACGTTCCACTCCATGAACTGCCAGGCAGTCTGTAAAGTGCAGGATATAATATAACATTTGTCTGTATATCACTCAGCCAAAAACCATGATGCACTTGTAGCATTTTTACTTCTATATAGTGCATGTTTCACTGTTGTAATATGTAGTAAAATTGTAAATGTGAATGTCATTTACTGGAACCTTTCTCCCCATATCTCCGCTGAAAATGGGCTGTGTCTAGTCAGACTTTCCTGGTAAACGAAGGCAAATAAATATGGCACAAATGTGACCTATATTATCTGTTTCTGCAGGCTGATTTTACCTAGGGGCATCTTATTGATGGCAACGGATATTCCCTGGAGCAATGATAAGCAACAGCTATCCGAAACAACCAGGCCTTGACAGAAAATGGCTATAGTACTGCCTTGTCACAGACCCATGTCATTGTTGAATATGTGTTTAGTCTGCTGAAGGCCTACTTCTTCTGTCTGGATGTATTTGGAGGTTCCCTGCAGTATGACCCTAGCACATGTGTTAAGATATTTTCAGTCTGTGCAATGTTACACAACTTCATTGTATACAAACAGTTAAAGCAGGGCAGACATATTCAAGAAGATGAAGTTCCAGACTCATAGAGGAGATTGTGTCTAATGGGGAGTCTGAGATGGAGTCAACTGCAGGAGAGGACTGTACCAGATGATAAAGCACTATACAGAAGAATAAAAATGATGTATGCAAACCTACATTAAGGCTGTACTGTACCATGTACAGACTGGCCACACTGTGCATCAGACATAGGCTACCCAAGTAACATGAGTACTGGCATCGTTGTCATTGTATACACAGTTGGGGAGGGTCATTTTGTCAAAGGTCATCTGCAGGCAATTAAGTGTTTGGCAGTGTGATTGAAAAGTATTTTTGATTGTGTGTGTGTCCTATGCGTGGGTGGGTTAGGGAGATTAGGGTAGACTGGCCAGAGAGCTGCTGTGTCCATTGGTGTGTGAATGAGTGGTGGGAGCCAGGGCAGATATCTGAGTGAGTGTGCGAGCTTGTTTTTGCTGGGTCAAAACCCCACAAGATATTGCAGCACTGTGTTAGGATCTGACGGACAGATCCAGGGCACCTCACAGGGGATGTATGCACAAACTGTGCACTTCCCCATTCACAGGAGTGCCCTGTCCTGGCAGGATTGTGATCAGGATCCACACCATTCTTAGAGTACTGAATTCTCTGTCACTATGAATGTTGGCCCATGCTATAGGTGGCCTTGCACAAACACCCCGCCTACTTGGATGTTCTCATCCCAGTGTACTTCCCCATAACACTGGATGGCAGAGTGGGATCACATCCTACCCCAACCAGCTCTGTTTTCCTTTCCCCTGTATTATGGCCCTGCACAGATGATGGGTTGTGGTTATGGATGCACCTAACTCGGTAAGTACCTGGGGCATGCTCAACCACTAGCACAATGTCCACCAATACTGCTTAACTGTCCAGAATTTTACAGAATGCCTAGATTTTTGCCTCGTTTCTTTGGTTTGCTTTTCATAAACTTTGGGTTTTTCTGGCAAACCATTGAGGATTATAGTCAGTAAATCTTCTTCTTCTTCTTTCGGCTTTTCCCGGTTAGGGGTCGCCACAGCGAATCACATGTCCGCTCATGATTGGCAGAGGAGTTTTACAGTGTCGAGTTGCCAGCCCGGCGCCCAACCTTCCACAGAAGGCACACACACGCACTCATACCTAGGGCCAATTTAGAGTGTCCAATCCACCTACAGCATGTCTTTGGGATGTGGGAGGAAACCGGAGCACCCAGAGGAAACCCACACAACCACAGGGAGGACATGCAGACTCCGCACAGAAGGCACACCAGCCGAGGATCGAACCAGAGAACCTCTTGCTGTGAGGCGAGGACTATAGTCAGTAAATAACAGATATTTGAGTTTCAAACTTCATTTCTGTCAGAAAAATGCATTCTAGTGCAAAAAGTATTATTTTATCAATTTTCTAAGTTAATAAGAGATATTTTTAAAATATGCTAGTTTTTTGGGTCTTTATCCAACCAATATTTTGGCTTTGTCCTTGATTCATGCATTAAAAGATTTAGAGGGTTTGCATGTGACAATGTCCTTCTCTTGCTCTGTGAAGCTTGCTGCAACCAATGGAGACTTTGCCACATGTCAACACATTCCTCCTGCCCTCCCTGATTAGATCTTCTCTATTTACTGTCCTTGTGTGTCATCCTGGGTTTGAGAGGTGGGTTGCTTGGGCACAGAAGCTATGTTCATTCAGTAGTGTGAGCATGTGGATATCATATTTCTCATGTCTAACACTGTGACCCCTTGAGTATGCCAAAATTCTACTGTAGTCATCATGAACATTTCCCTGATGTAAGGCAGCTGTATATCCACAGTGGAAGTCCTTGACAACACAGCAGTCATGAAAAACACCAAAAAAGTCACCCAAAGTAAGTATGGCCCTTTACAGTAACTGAAGTCCAGTGAATACACTAGTACTATTTAATGTTATGGTTCAGGAAAATAATTGCTAATATGCCTTGTGCCTTGTGGTCTCCTTACCTAAAGGCCAGACACTTCTGCAAAAAGAATTTGTCATGGTAATGATTTCTACTAAACCAGATGTGTACCTGCTATGGCATGTAATTCCCCATATTAAGAAATACCAAGTTGGGACATCACCAACAGATATTCCTGGTTATCTGCTCAACACCAATATCCGAGACTCTGCTATGGATTGCAGCAATGTCTGGCCCCTATGTAGAGACATCAAGGACTCTTCAATCTTTGTTAGTGGTGTTTTTATCAGTAGACCTCCTCACATTACCCCTGCTTCTGTGTCAAGTTGATTGCCCTACCTTCTGCTGCACTTATGTCAGTAGCCTGTCATCTCATTTGGTCATATGTCCTGTTCTGTCCACTAGTGGTATTGCCGTTATTAATGACAATCCCACCAGCTATGGTTGCAAAATGATTGGTAAGATTTTTTTTTGTGGCTGATCATCCTCTGAATGTAGAAATGGAGGGCCTGTAGCAAGATGTGATGCATGGGAGAACTTGCTTTTGCATGATTTTCCACACTGTTACATACTTGGCCTAAATAGAAAGGAAATATGTATGTGACAATTGTTACAGTCCTGCCAAACATATGTGTATACAACTTGGTAATGTAGGGTGCAGGTGTGGCAGCAACTGTGTTGCTTTGAGTTTGGAAGCACTACAGGTAGCTCAAAGTGGTCGTTTAGTGGCTGGAAGGCACAGGAGTCAGCATCCAAGCTTTTTTTTCTCTGATGTAAATCAGTCAAGTTTGCACAGCAGCGGTCCTGTATAGTAGCAAATGCCTAGACAATAAAATTTCCCTGCAATGTTAGTATTAAGTCCAAAACCTATTAAACTGCATAGTATTGCATGGAATTAAGCTTAGAGCAGCTAAACCTGCACATTGACTACCATATGTAGCACTGTACAACATCTTGGCCTTAACCCCAGAAACTAGTCTGCATATAGAATGGCACTACCATATTCTAGCACTATATAGAGCAAGGCCAGTTGATGTAATGGTTAAGGTTTTCACCTCCCATGCATAAGGTTCAGTCCTGACCTGTAAATTATGTGAATGTATGAAACCAACTAGAAAACACTTATAAGGAACTGGTTGCCACCAACGGGAAACGCAGCACTTCCAAACTTTCACACATGATTTATTAACATCCCAACAAAATCTATAAAACAATAAGAACAAGTACTGAGCACTTTCATCCTGCTATCAAGGAGTTCATCAGAATATACCTAAAAACCTGTGATACCAGGTTTATAGACATGATACCAATTGACTATTAAGCTGGTGAATTAAATATTGGGAGCCATTTAAA
Organism: Protopterus annectens; assembly: GCF_019279795.1. Classification (NCBI taxonomy): domain Eukaryota; kingdom Metazoa; phylum Chordata; order Ceratodontiformes; family Protopteridae; genus Protopterus; species Protopterus annectens. The sequence goes on from NC_056750.1 coordinate 374,816,762, forward strand.
GAAACATTCAAGATTTTTATAACATTTCATTTTAAATACAATTGTTAATTAAAATATAACTGACTTAAAAAATAAAAAATATATAAAAGTGTGTGAAAAAATGTTTATCCATTTAAAATCTTTAATAAATAAAATAAATATGATTAAAAACGTGTTAAAAAGTGGTCGTGGGTGTCCTGTTAGGACTTAATTTTACTATTATTGACTTAAGGTTTAACCATGGCTGAATATTAATATATTAATTTAACCCTGGGGCATGGGATACTTGCAATCGTAGCCGCCATTTAATTTCTTTTACTTCAAGAAATGTTATAAAATGCCCCCCCCCCCCCCGGATATGCCATTACCTTGTCCAGGATGGCAAATTTAAACTTAGTAAAACGGAAACATAATGTTGTGTGTTTGAAAATAGCATTGTTCTCATTTTGCTGTGCAGTATCATAATAGTGTCTGTAAATCCTTCTACAAAGGCACCTCTCAATCTTCCCAATATAAAAACTGGGGCATCCCGTACATTTAGCAAGGTAAACAATATTTTTGAATCGACAATTCCCTTTTAAAAATACACTTTAGAACCTATCCCATTGTTCAGTTTTAAGCTACTAGATTCTGAAATATAAGAACATTGGGCACACCTTCCACACTTCTTCATTCCCTCCTTATTTTTACTATCATTGCCCTGGATGCTTGACCCTCACTCAGAACTTCCTTTCAAAATTTTTTCCATCTTATGGATAAAGGAGGATTCAATCACTAATACTTGATAAATTTCAGGGTACATTCTCAAAATGTTCCAACTTGATCTAACTATTTTCTTAATTTCCTCTGATTGAGGTCCCTATTGTACCACCACATCCCTCCCATAATTTAAGTCTGTAATGTTTTGGGTAGTAGGTGGTAGCCATATACCCAAAAGAGGCTTATACTTGAGCCCCCATTGGGATTGAACATAACTCCGAATCTCCTGGATCAAATTTTAAGGATAACCCCTTGCTAGGAACATGTCCTCCACAATATCTAATTCATCATGGAGATCTGCTTGATGTGAGGTCATCCTAGCAACTCTTGTATATTGCCCCTTAACTAAACTTTTTTTTTGAGCCAACAGGTGACTACTCCCAAAATCCAAATAGAAGTTGATAAAAGTGGGCTTTCTAAAGATCTTTGATTTAAATCTCAATCCAGTTTTTGAAATAAGCGTGTCCAAATAATTGATTTAATTGTAGCTATAATTAAAGGTAAAATTAAAAAAGTTGGAGGTATCATTCAGATAATTAACAAAATTCACTATTTCTTTTTCTGTTCCCTTCCAGAGAATAAAAATGTTGTCCAAAAACCTGAAATATAACTTGACAAAAGCCTGGTACTTGGACTCAAAAACACATTTTGTTTCCCATTCTTAACAAAACCAAGTTAGCATAAATGGGGGCACAAGAGGCCCTCATAGCCACCCCGCTTTCCTGCTTATATAGTTCCCCTTCAAAAAATGTAATTGTAGTCTAAAACCAAAGACATCATTTCAACAATCAAACTAATCTTGTTGTTAGAGTAATTTGAAAACCTTCTAGTACTGTTATGAAAGTATTCTAAACTTTCCTGTCTAGGAATTGTCAAAAATAAATTAACTATGTCAGTAGTTAAGGGAATCAGATCTTTGGACCAGATTGTGTGCTTCAACCTTCCCAAAAAATCCCAAGAGATCAGGTGTGCCACTGAATTAATTACCTGTTTTTACCAGTGGTCTATAGCTATCCCTATAGGATAAGTTTTCGAACCTCTGGCAGCTACTATTAATCTAAAAGGTGTTTTTTTCTAGATCTGTGTGAACCTTGGGAATGCCAAAAATGGTGAGGATAATTGGATTGGTCACATTTAAAGCTTTATATGTATCTGAAGAAATCCTCTGTTCTAATATGTATTCCTCCAAAATGGAATCTGTCCTTTGATAACCAATATTCACTTTGTTGATCGACATGGGAGAGTAGGTGTCATTTTTATTCAGTGCCATGAACATCTCCCATGAATAGGCAGAGCAGTCAAAAGATTCCTTCTCTTTCTTACTTAAATTAGACTATAAATGTTTGTTTTTCTGGACCTTGGGATACAGTTTGTAAATATCCTCAGTAACTACCTTTTCTAATGTGTTCAATATAGGGTGGGTCGAGGGATTGAAATAACTTTTCTTTTTTATTAACTCATTGATCTTACCAACAATGCTGGTTTCATTCCCTTCAGTGTCTCTAAAATATACTGCTAGATTCAATTTTCTAAAGAAGGATTTTTACTTCTAATCAAGAGTCCACAAGATCAAATTTTCAAGTAGGAGTAAATGTCAATCCTTTCTGAAAGAGGGAGATGTGTTCTGGAGTGCTGTCTTGCCCTGTATAACTGAATATGTGAAACCCTCTATGGGTAACTACTACCCCATTTGTTACAATCCATTGTTGTTGAAACCTGCCCCTTGACTGAAACTTTTTCTGCCCATGGTCATGGTTGGGAAATCTCTGAGAGCCTCCCTTCCAATCTCTTTTTTTCATTTCTCCCTTCCTCTTGTGCAATGGGGGATAATAAAAATCCTTCCCATTTTTTCTCCAGTCCTATCTTTGGGCCCTGTTTGTTGTCATCCACCAGATTTTGCCTGCCATTGAAATTTTGATCACCCCTAAACTTTGTAACCACCACTTTTAATAAAATATGCGGTGTGCCTACCATGTTGTTTCTTGTCCCTTTCGATTTTTCTCTTTTACGGTTAAAAAAATTTATTTTCCACATTTAAATGTTTCTTAGTATAAAAACATTCCCACTGCTCAAATATCAAGTCATTTTTAATGTCTAAATCCAACTTCACTAACTCACTGTTAAGTAATTGCATTTTTTCTTTGTTAAACTAAATACTTTCTTCCATCAGTTCAAAACCACAATGGTCAAACATTTCAATAAATTCTGACAACATGTTATCATTATAATCCAGTCCAAAGGGGAATTTGTAGGTACGAAGACCTTGGGGTAGAATCCTGAGCTCCAAACACCTCCTCAAATAACCATTGTTCAATTGTATTGATTTAAATTTAAGCAATTTCTTTTCCAAACCATAAATTAAGTCTTTCATGTAGCAGCTATAGTCCTGGGTACCACTCCCCTCAGTTCCTGTTGGTCGTCGTTAACCCAGAAATAAATCAAATACTTTGTTAAGCACATGATCACTTTTTAACAAGTTTTTAATAGTAGTTTATTTATTTATTCAAGATTTTAAATGGATAAACATTTTTCACACACTTTTATCTATTTTTTTTTATTTTTTAAGTCATTTATGTTTTCATTAACAATTGCATTTAAAATGAAATGTTATAAAATTCTTGAATTTTTCTTTAAATGGCTCCCAGTATTTAATTCACCAGTGTAATAGTTAATTGGTAGCATGTATATAAACCTGGTATCACATGTTTTGAGGTATATTCTGATGAAGTCCTTGATAGTAGGATGAAATAACTCAATACTTGTTCTTATTGTTTTATAGATTTTGTTGGGTGTTAATAAATCATGTGTGAAAGTTCAGAAGTGGTGGATTTTCCATTGGATGCAACCAGTTCCTTATAAGTGTTTTCAATCCTGACCTCCAGTCAATGCCTGTATGGAGTTTGCATTCTCTCCCTGTGTCTATGTTGGATTCCTCTTACCTCCCCAAAACACATGCTGTTTCCATCTCAAACTTACCTAAGAATTGAATTCTGGGCAGAAGCTAGATGGTGCCCTGTACGGGGAAGAGTTGTATAGATCAACCACTTTGGTTATCTACTGTGGTGTGTAGTATTCTCAAGATAGGAGAACATGGGTCACAGAGTATGAGCAGTGGCAGAGCTAGCCACTCAATGGTGTAAAGCATGGTTCTAGCTTATTTGGTCATTTTGACTAATGTTGCCAAAAGGGCATGGGTATTTGCCAGTGATAAGTGGGTTGAGGACCTGTGCTAACTGTGGCAGAGATGTATGTACCCCTATTGGCCAGTGTGTCTCAGCAGCCCTGGGGTTAATAAACTACTGGTCGGCTGCTGTCTACTTGCACAACTTGGGTTACTTCAGATAGCTCTGTTGAGCAAATGTTGGATGTAAAACCAATCAATCTGCCAAGCACAAATTAAGAATTGCTACACTCGTAGGTTCACTGACATGATGGAGCTTGGAAGTAGATGACATGATAAGGGGGAGGCTGAACACCCTATGTATTCAGAAGATGAGATGGAAGGGCAGTGCAGCAAAGCCACTTGGCTTGGGCTACATAGTTTACTATTCAGGAGGAAGAGATGCTAGAAATGGTGTGGGAATTGTGGTTAGGGAGAAGCTTCAGAAGACAGGGATGTCATCAGGATTAGTGACAGGCTTATGGCAATCATACTCCAGTGTAAGAATAGGGCACTATTCATAATCTCAGCCTGTGCCCCACAACAGGGGTATGATAGCGAAGAAAAGAGTGCATTCAGGTAGCAATTGCAGGTCCTACTATATAAAGCAGGACAGTATGAATTGGTGTTGATAATGGGTGACTTGAATGAACATGTCAGGACAGACAGAACAGGATATGAAGACTGGCTGGGTCCACATGGATGGGGCAACAGAAATAAAGAAGGAAAAGCCATTCTAGGCTTCTGTCTGGCAAATGGCTTGATGGTGGCCAACACATGATTTAGCAAGAGAGTGACAAGATCACATACAAGAGTGGCCAACATGCAGCTCACGTAGACGTCCTTCTAGTAAAGAAAGGGCACTGGGGTAGAATCCGCAATTGCAATGCAAAGTCATCCCCAGTGAAATAGTCAGCCCACAGCAAAAAACACTTTTACTACAGTCAGCTGCAAGTAGTGGTCAGAGAGGTTATAAAGTCAACAGAGACCAGGCTGAAGACCTGGAATTTGATTGGAGAGAAAATACAACAGTTCAAGGAATTGCTCAGTGCTGTAACACCTCAAGAAGATGAAGAGGAAATAGGTGGAGTTGAGAAAGAATGGGGCAATGTCAAAACAGTATGTGTGAGGACTACAGAACAGATATGCTGTCAAGCAAGTTATGGATATAAGTTACGTAAGGAAATCTGGTGGTGGAATGCAGAAGTCCATGAAATCATCAAAAGAATGGAGGAGTGCAGGAAAAAGAGGGAGATAGAAAAGACGGACCAGGATAGTCAGCAATAATGTCTGGCTAACAAAATGCTAAGAGAAGAGTTGCAGTAGTCATAAACAAGGCATCAGAGGGACTCTACCAGCTTCTGGAAAGTGACTCAGTAGGTGGCACAAAGAAACTATATCAGGCAAAGACAGAAAGATAAAGAAGATAGTCAGACACCCTTCATAAGAGACACCAACACCAACCTACTCACCTGTACACGGGACATCAAAGGCAGATGGAGGGAGTACTTCCAGCAACTTCTGAATGAAGAAAACCCCACAGAAGCTGTACTGTCCCAGAAACAGTCTACGATGAGAGAAGAAGAAGAGCCCACCATAGGAGATAAGAACAGCACTAAGGAAAATGAAGTTAGAGATGGCAGCAGGCTCAGATGAGGTCATAGCATATATGGTAAATGATGTTGGGTGAGATAGTGGACAAATGGCTCCTGAGGGTACTCATAGCAGTCTGGAGAGAAAGGTGTATCCCAGATGACTGGAGAATAAGCATAGTAGTGTCGATGTTCCAAGTATAAAAGGGACATTTACAATTGTGGACAGTATAGAGGTATCAAACTCCTGTCACACTGTATAAAAGTTCTGGAGAGGGTGATTGATAAATGAATACAGAGTAGTAATTAAGTTAGATGGGAGATGAGAAGTTTGGATTTTTATCAGGATGCAACACAACTGACTCAATGTTTGCAGTGAGACAGATAGTTGAGAAGAAGCCAGAGATGAGGAAAGAATCTAAATGGGCATTCTCAAAATTGGTGAAAGGTTAAGACAAGGTCCCGAGAAAGTTGATTTGGGCAGTCCTGTTCTGGTTTGTCATCCCAGAAACATTTGTAGAATTAGTGCAAGCTATGTACAAGGACCCAATGACTTGAGTATAAACAGTGTTCAGTCTCATAGAGGGGTTCCCAGTGGGCCCATTGCTGTTCATAGTGGTGATGGACTACATTAGCAAATAGGTTGGAGGGGACAGATCAACAAAGTTGCTGTATGCCGACAATGTGGCTTTACAGGCAGACTCTGAGCAAGAACTTCAGCAAAGGACAGGGGAATTGAATGCAAAACAGAATGCACATAGGATGAAGCTGAGAACAGATAATGGGGGAAATCAGAAGAAGCTGACAACTGAGATAGAAGGGGACATAGTAGAACAGGTTAACAGCTTAAGGTATCTGGGAGGTGTGGTTGAGGAGAAAGGAATTCTGAATGAAGAGGTCAAAGCTAGAATAAGAGGGACTGCAGTCAACTGCCACATAGTTTCAGGGGTAGTGTATGACAGAAGAATGACAAAGAAGCTGAAAAGTAAGGTTTACAAAACAGTGGTGTGACTAGTACTACTGTATGGTACAGAAACCTAGGCAGTAAAGGCAGAGCAGTTGAGGAACTAGAAGTGATGGAGATGAAGTGTCTGTGATGGGTTGTATGATGCACACTTTGGGACAGATGAAGAAATGAGGACAAAATAGCAGAAGCCAGAGTAGCTCCAGTTGCAGAAAAAGTCAAAGAGAACAGATTAGTGTGGTTCGATCACATGTGTAGAAAAGCAGAAGACAATCTAGTGGGGAAGATTTGGGAAAGACAGGAAGAAGGCAAAAGGAAGCAAGAGTGCCCAGAAGAGATGGATGGATTGTGTGTGAGAAGACCTCTGACAGGCACAAATGTCGAAGAATGCAGGAGAGTGGCATTGAATAGAGAGAAGTGGATGGATGACACAACACCAAGACCCCTTGTGGAAAATGGGAAAAAAGGGGATAATTATGATACTATCAAGTATAACATCTTGCCCTTAACCCCAGAAACTACCCTAGAAGAACCCTGTTAAAACCCAATCATCAATCCTAAACAGTCCACCCTATTATAGGACTGAGCATCATGGATATGCAAGTTCATAATGTCTGTGTGGCTAGCTTGGCAGATCTGGTCATCCTCAGGCACTGTAGGAATTCTCATGTTCTCAGAAAACCAGTTAATCATTAAAGAAAATAACACAGTATGTGAGAAATGTAAATATACAACTTCCTTGGAGATAAAAATATACAAATGTGATGTGAAAAGGACATGCTGGAGAGACAGGTATTTATCGTAAAGGTTACCCCTTCTCTGGAACATGCTCTCCATCCATGTAAAGCAGAGTTCCTCCCTAATCCAATTCAAGTGTAACTTGAACAGTTGGATGGGGAACAGGAAATTCATCCCTGATTTGACACATGTGTCTCTAATTGACACAGGCAGCCTGTAGATGGTTAATCTCCTAGAACCCTGCTTGTAAATGTTTCACCTCCCAAGCCCCTTCTTACACTTATCAATGGTACCGGAACTTGTCCGAGATTTGGGATGCATGGCTACATTTAAAAAGGCCCTGTGTTTGTTAGCCTAGTAAACACCTATGAACCTGTTGTCAAGAATACTCATGCTGTATCCATCACACATAGTGCTCACTATACACGCTGATTGTCTGATGCTCAGGTGCTTAAATGAAACCTTCCCAAATCTCAAAGACCTCTAAAGCTGCCTAATAGCAACACTGCTCTTCAGCAGTCACTTAAACACATGCCAAACGAAACAGCAGACAAACATCTCATATAAGCCTACACCCAATGCTCCCCCCAAGAACAAAACACATAGGACAGGTATATACTTTACCTAAAACACTTGTCACTGAGGACTCCATCGTGGCCCACTCACCAGGTTAGACAAAGAGAAGATAATAGTTCCGTATCTAAAGCTAGGATTTGCAGTATTATGCACACACTCAAGTCATTGCATGCCAGGTACAAAATAGATTCTATCATAGTCTGTGTGGGTTTAAATGACCTGAGATGTACCGCACTGGACTATTTGAAAAGAGGCACAATGCATCTCTTGGAATATGCGTCACGGACAGGAACAAGCCTTGCGTTGAACAACATTCGACTTTCACCAAGGATGTTGCAATAGTACGAACATAAAATGATTGATTTTAATAACTGACTTAGTATCTGGTGTCAGTCTGGGGTAATTCAGTATCTGTCAGCATGGGAGGATATTGTCAACTGACCACATTGCTTTGCCAAGGATGGGCTGTATCTGTCCCCCTCTAGGCTTTCGGATGCTGGCAGAAATATTATCCACCCCTTAGAGCCTTTAATGTCAAAAAGACAAAACTACCAACATAGTGAAAAAGTCTCCATGCACCCTTAAGGTGTTACTGCTCAATGCTATGAGCCTAAATAACAACCTTCAATCCCAACTCAATCTGGAGAATGTAGACATCTGTGCCATGAACAAGAATTAATTTAAAGCCATAGATAGTACTCCAGGCATTGCAAGCCTACAGTGCCTTTCACACACTTAGACCAATAACAGCACAGACTGGGACTAAAGGTGGAGGTGTCTTGATCTAAGTTTGCAACAAATGTACCTCCAGGTTGGTTAAACAGGATGATTCCATGGAGCTCATCCATGTGCAAGTCACCATAGATAAGGTCACTTACCATATTGTGGCTAGCTACAGGTCATCATCTATGCCCTTAGAGTCTTATGACTCTTACCTAAACCTACTAGAGGCACTCTCCATCCAACCAAACATCCTATTCCTGGCTGACTTTAACTACCCCTCTATGGACAGAAAAACATACACTGCCTCAAACTCACAGGCACAATGCTTCCTGGGGTTTATTAGCATAAACGCCTTGGAACAGATAGTGCACACTCCAACCAGAGGATCAAACATACTAGATCTAGTTCTCATCAACATGGGAGGGCATTGTACAGCCCCCCCCCCACACACACACACACATGTCACGTCCCCACTAGTGAGGTGGAATCACAAATTGTCTTCTTTAAAGTAAAAATCAACTCAGAAAACCTAGCTAAACCAGTAACAGTTAGGAACTATTTGTAAGACAGACTGCGTCCTATTAAGTGAGATTTTATCAAAATTCAAGGCTCCGCTAACCCCGAGACCACAGCTGCCTATGCAGAATTATTCATAGAGTCCCTATACACACATGTGAATGGCTGCATAGAGGCTGCCATACCTACTAGAAGTAAACACAAAACAAACACTAAAAACAAACCACATGGGTGGAATCCTTACCTAAAAAGGGTATATAATAAAAAAAAAAAAACTTGTGGCCAGAATCAGGAACAGCAAACTCCTTTAAAGACAAATGCTCTCTTATACAGCTAAAAAAGAAGCTAAGAGGTCTAATTAAGTCGAATAAGGCCAACTATGATGTCAGTATAACCTCGCAGACTAAGGACAATCACAAGACTTTCTTCAACTACATCTGGAACCTTAAAGGTAACACATGATGGTGTGCTGATCTGGTGGTGAATGGTACCACTTTCACCAGTCAAGGTGACATAACAAATCTACAGTCGGATACATTCAGCTCAAACTTCACCCCCCCCCCTCAGTGAAATCCCCTCAAACATACTTCCCCTGACTATTAGCATGGATGAAGAGCTGGCAGCACTCGCTTAAGCCAAGAGCAACAACTCTATAGGTCCCAACAACATTCCTGGTTGCCTCCTGAACACTGTAAAGCATGACCTGTCAGGACCACCTGAGGTACTCTTCAACTACATCATTGAAATAGGCTATGTTCCAATGGAGGACCACAACAGCCATTTCCCTCCACAAGGTGGACCATCAGCTGATCCAGGGAGCTACAGAACCATCAGACTAATGGGCCTAGTATGCAAAGTCATTTAAGAATTTATGACGGAAATAATAAACAAGGACACTGGCAACTTGCAGACACTGGACCCATCCCAATTTGGCTTTATTAAGGGAAGGTCATGCCTACTTAATCTGATAGACGTCTTTGAGAGGGTCACCAAGGCAATGAACAAGGGTAAATTAGTACATACTGCATATCTTGACCTGGCCAAAGCATTCAGTACAGTACCTCACTCAGGTGTTTTTGACAAGCTCTCTGAGCTAGGCATAAATCCCTACATAATTTGTTGGACTGATGGCTGGCTCTTTGAAAGGACCCCATAAGTCAGGATTGGTGAGACCACTTCTCCCAACAGATTGGCCACCAGTGGAGTATCCCAGGACTCTATGCTGAGCCTGCATCTTTTTGGTATCTACTTTTTGGAAGTTGAGGCTAACATCCAAGGCCTCTGGCTCACCAGATTTGCAGATGACTGTAAATTGGGAGCTATTATTGATTCCCCCAAGACACCAACAGCTTGCAGGAGGATTTAACACAGACAGATGACTGGTGCCAAAGCCATGACCTAAAGCTCAGTGCCAAAAATAGATTATATTGTACTTTTGGAAGTTGTCAACCCAAGTTAATTACTCCATCAATAAAAAATCTTGAGTCAACCCAGTGGTAAGGGATCTTGAACAGATGTAGAAAGCAATCTCGTCATTTGAGCAACACGTAGCTAAGATACTATTCTATGTCACCCATCTTAGAGGTAAGATTATGACATCCAGGTCCAGGGAAGTTATTTTACCACTCTACTTGGCCCTTATCAGACCTATCATTGAATACAATCCCCCCCTTTGGCATGTACCTAACTAGACACTTGCAAAAGTTGGCACGCCTACAAAGGTTTCTCACCAGGAGAATGCCCTGTCCTACACTGATCACCTAAAGGCTGTGTCTCTGTTTTCAGTCTCCTACAGGCTGCTCAGAAGGGGTCTTTGCCTGGCTTACAGGGCTTACTTAGACATGGCCCTAATGGATCTGTTGCACCTGCACAAAACAAACAGCACCAGAAAAACTAGATCTAGTGATCTGAACTTTGCTTGTGACTTAAACAAATCATACTAGAGAGACCGATATGTATCCAAAAGGTTCCTCACACTATGGAGTAGGCTCCCCATCCATACAAATCGGAGCTCATTCCTGAACCTTTTCATATGAAACCTTGACAATTGGATAGGAAATCATAAATTTACCCCCAGTCTGGCCCCCATGTCCCTTATGGATGGAGGCCATTAATACAAAAAGCATTATCCTAAGTAATATCCCCCAGAAATCCCTTTGTTACCAACTTACTAACATGCCCCCTTTAAAGACACCCATGATATTTGGGATCCAAATGGGTTTCATGTTTGTGGCTAGGCTTGTAAGGACCCTAGTGGCCATTAGCCTAGTAACAACAGATGAACCTATGAATCTATGTATGCATGGCGAGTCACACATATATGGGGTATACATAAGTAGGTGCATTTTTTTGGTCTTATCAGCCCCAACCCTGCTATAAATTGGGATGGGGACGACATATAATGGCTCTCAAAGTATTCCACAGCTGAGTATAAAAACTTTTACACATGCCAGTGAGAGAATATAACCTTAGGATATATGTCTGTCAGACCAAACTGGAGTATACATTGCAGTATTGCCTGTATATAAATGGTAATGTACAACACAGACACATAAAGTATTCCCTACCATGGACAGAAGTACTTCAGTTAAACAAAAGTTGATTTTCAAAATACCAGGAACATGTTGTCTTGTTTTGAAGGAAGTGGGTTCTTTACATACTCAAACATATGTATTTGGGGCCTACATGTGTGATGCATCTAGCAGCACAGTGTGTACTGTTCCTCTCACAGGGGTTATCTGTTCCCCAGCCCACCTCCCACTGACAAATACACAGTGTGCATGATTAATCAGTTGCATTGACTTGCAAGAAAGAGTTGCCTTATCATCATGTACCATGCCCCAGGTGCATCGTGTGCTAAAGTTTGCATCCTACGTACTGCCAAGAACACAAACATTGTACAATTCTATACTTTAATAGCTACTGTAGAATGTCTGAAGCTGTACATGTTCTAGGCAACTATGATATTATTAAACACTGAAGAGTCTGAGCTTGGCCTGTAGGTTTGTGTAGAGTGTTATGATAGACATAGCAGTAATACATGCATTGTAGGTTAGTGCTGTTCCTCATAGAAATCTTCCATTTACCCTGCCAAGGAAGCACACTCCCACGCAGTGTCAGCATGGTACCTTTAAACAGTAATATAAGCAATCTCTACAATGCACAAGGAGATCCCCGGGCACAAAAATAAGACAGTCATATCAATAAATTTCCAATAGACTTGCAACAAGTCATATCAACACTTTTCTAACATGTTTATCTTTCGAAAACAAATTGTGTACTTAAAAGTCCTGCTTTGTAGTGTTTCTACCTGCTCAGTTTATTGTTCTGCTGTGATTTTCTGTAGTGTACTGAAGCCCTTGGCTTTTGTGGGACCTTGTATCTTGCAATTTTGAAGCTTCTATCAGTCATGCTTATGAGTCAGCAGATAATAAATGTGCCTGAACCACTCATTTTTTCTCATTGTAAAGCATATCTCTTAACTGTCCTGCCCCAGATTTTTGGTTGGTTCTTCATAAAATTTGAAGTTTTCTTGAATGTAACTGGTGAATGGCCGTGGCTGCAAAGGGCCCTGATCTTGACAGGTGTCCCAGGTGGTGCAGCAAGGAGAGCAAAATCTTCTTATGCTTGATCACTGGGAGTGTCTCACTGGGGACAGCTGTGATATCCTCAATATAAATGGATGTCTGGCACAGTCTTTGCACGGTAGTGTCAGATGCCACTGGAATGGCGAGAAGTGCTGACACCACTACAGTGACCCATGGAGGTACTATCATGACCTTCTCAACTGGTAGGAGCAAGAGGTTAGAAAAATGGCCCCTGAAATGTATTGTAAGTACTTCTAATTGTCCTTTAATTTGTTTTGTAATTTATATATGCTAGGATTAGATGTCCAGTTTAGTATTTCTTTGTTTTTTTTTTTTTCATTCTTTTGCAGCTCAGGAGGAAATCTTGGGAGCTATGTGTGCTGGTGGGTATGGTTTCACAGAAGATGCTTTGGCGCACAAACATTTTACGCTGCATAGAAGCCACAACTTTTTTTTGCTCACAAGAATACCTTGCACACACCTCATCATACACATCTCCACATGCTGTCTGGCTAGTAGGATTTGAACACTGCTGACATGCTTGCACATCTTGCTGTAGGACCAGGTGATAATGTAGGTAGGCAGGATTTCTGAAATGTTACAGTATCACATTTCATGTTTGTTTACTATGCATCTGTATAATGCTCTGATAGGTCATATATTGCAAACAGATCCCCTTTACATGGTCGACATTCCAAAATGTCAAACACAATATGGCTGAGACCATATGATCAACATTTGAAATGCCGACCATGCGGAACCGGCATTTCTGTACAATGTGGAATGGGAAGATTTCCATCTTCCACACTATAGTGCGATCTCAGAGTTGGTATTTTTAAGTTACGGGGAATGTGGGGGGTGGTGTTAAGGTAAGTGTTTGTTGTTTTTTTTTTTTTTTGTTTGTTTTTTTACATGCTCAACATTTCAAATGTCGATCATATGGTCTTGGCCATATGGTCTTCGACATTTTGGAATGTCGACCATGTAAAGGGGACCCATTGCAAACATAATAGGAATGTTTCTTTTCTGTCCCCCTTCTCTTTGTCACTGTCTTCCTTTTTTGTGTGCTTGTTTTATTTTTCTCCATTTGTGTTTCTGTTTTCCACAGTATGTATCACGGCTGTGCCAGTGATGCGGCTAGGTCACCACCCCCTCACTGGTCTCAGCCTTCTGCAGGAAGTCTACATGGCTCTCTGTGTGGTAGCCATGTTGTCCAGCCTGTGGACTTTGACAGTCACTCACTGAAGAGGTGCTATTAGCAACTTCAGTGGCACTGCAAAAGGTTCACAATCTGTAACAGTGTGGGAGCTAACAGAGACAATGGGGGGGGGGGTTGTGGATTACAGGCTGGAAATCCATATTGACCATCAAGAGGGAGGTCCTAATGTGGCTTAAAGAGTCACACCATGGCCTGAATCTGCCTTCAGCATCTCAGGCGGGGCCCGTGAAAAGAGTGGTCGGGATCTGACTGGCCTCTTCCTGGTTCTAGCCCAGGCAGTGTGGATAAAGGAGAGTTTTACCCACCCTATCCTCCATCCTAGTGCTTCCTTTCCTTATGTGAAACCTCCGTCTCCTTATTGTTGTACGTTCCCAATATCGTCCCTTTGTATGTTTATAATTCCACTGTCATCCCACCCAAGTGTGTCAGCACCTCCCCTGTCAATATCTGTCACTGTTTCATATTTCTTTGTGTGCTCCTGCTTCTTAACCTCTCTCTTGCCCCAACACCTTTCCCTGCTTCCCCATCTTTCCTTCTCTAAAAAATGAGTGCCTGTCCCTGCAAAAGAAAAGTTGCACCCTTCTTCCTCCTCTTCACCACTCACATTCTTTCATCCCCTGTAAATTTCTCTGTTCCTCTGCGTGCTGTAACCCTTTCCCTACTTTCCTGTATGCCCATTCCACCCTTGTAAAGGTCAAAAGATATGTATAAACAATATATGCTGTTTAGTGTGGCTTGCAAGCTTTCCTATATCATTGGTATAATGCACATATGCATGAACTTGGGTGCATAACAGCTACTTGCTTGTTATTCCTGGCTGCAACTGTGAGACTCTCTCTATGTCCTTCTGTTCCTATGTTGCAGTATTCTTAGTGTGGGATTTCCTGCATCAAGAGACCTGAACATCGGCTCCTATACAAAAGCTTAAGCCTGGTTGCTGTAGGTGCTTGGGATGTCACACATGGGGCCGTAAACCAGGGACCTTAAATGTGACGTCTGCAAGCACAGACCTCAGAACTTTTCAGCCACAGATGGTCACATTGATCGCTTCGCTCCTACACTTGAAGACTTCTAAAAAAGCTAAGTACCCCGTTGGGAAAAATTTTCCATTCCTTTTGCTTTAGCTTGGTTAGCTGTAATTATTATTAGCCAATGTCAGCTTAAGAAGGGCAAATGCCATTGTGGGCATCTGATACCGCATAAAGATACACATGACCATTGCATCTTTTGTCTAGGGAAGGAACACGATCATAAGCTTGTTCCATTTGCCAATCGTTTGTACCAAAGATCCTTCGCAGCCGTCTGGCTGCACTAAACTTATATTTAGAGAACCAATGTCTCAAACAACTTGTGCTTAGGATGGATCCCAATTCGGCCATTCTGACTGAACCACCATGGAAAAAGGCCAAGTTTTCAGGCCTACCTCCATTGCCTCTCCGCCATTGGACATCCTGCCAGCTTCCGATCTAGGGGCTGAGGGACATCCGACTGAACAGACTACTTCGACTGCTTCCACCATGGAAGCCGCTTCAGAAGTAACAGCCGGCACGTCCATGGAGATAACCCAGATGTTGGTACCTACCAAGGTTGAGGGGGAGTCAGAATCAGTTGGATGACCTATGGAGATGCCATTTCCTGAGACTCAGGCCTCTGAGCCTAGGCCTTCTCCCAGACCTACGCCTGCTAAGCAAAAACAAAAAACTAAGCATTTGACTCCTACCCCTGAAGGAGTTCCAGATTGGCAATCATTCACTAACTCTTTGACGCAGGCTTTTATGGCTGTCAGGCCTGCAGCCTATTCACCCTCCACTATCCCTGTGCTCAGCACTAGGCCTGCCTCTGCTGTTTCTCTCCCCTTGCAGACTATTCAAGAAGGAGATGAGCTTTACTACTCTTCTTCTGAAGAGTCCATCTCTTATGCATCACAGATTGTCTCTCCTTTGGAATACTATTCCCCAGATGAGGAATCCATTGAAGGGGACTCCCCACCAGAGGATATTACCTTTAGTGAAACTATAACTAAGATGAAAGAGAACTTCAAATGGGACACTACCCAAATGACTGACACCCAGAGGAGGTATTTTGAACTCCTTCAAGTGGAGTCTCTCTCCCCATGAGCCATTACCTATTTGGATGATTTTACCTCTGCATCCAAAAATCCTGACTTTTAACCACCTGCACCTAAAAGACCAGACAGGTTTTGTAAGGTACCCGATGAGCAAAAATTCTTAGTTAACCCCCCCCCCCCGGCAGACCCTGCAGTTATCGCTGTCTCTCTGGACAAGCAATCTAGACTTATTCCCTCTGCATCTCGTCTGCCTACTGATAAAGACAGCAAAAGAATGGACAGGATTGGGAAAAAAGTGTACACCTCATCCACCCTGGCTTTCCGTGCTATCAATTACCAGATTCACATGGTAAAATATGCCCTGGACCTTGTTTCTCAAGCCTCCAATCTCCTGACTGCCACACCTGACTGCCCTACTGAATCAGACATAGCATCTAAACTGTGCCTGGCTTCACAGGTAGCCAGACATTCCATTTGGTGCAGTTATGATGCTGCAGAGGCCTCTGCTAGGTGAGCAGCTTCTGCTTCTTTCCTCCGCTGATATACTTGGCTTTGCCTGCAACCACTCCTTTGAAGACTTCAAAACTAAAATTATGGATGCCCCATTAGACCATAACCTGTTGTTTAGTAAACAATCTGCAGAACTTCTTAAAAAACCTGCAGGAGAAAACCAAGAAGCTTCAGGACATCAAGCATTTGCTTGTGTCCCCTATTCCTATGTATGACAGGTATTACCCTGCTAAGACCTCATTTCTCAGGAGAACCTCTTCTTCTGGCACCCCCACCTCCACCAGGCACAGGACAGGGACCAGAAGGCAAACCTACTCTAGACCTGTTACCTCTCAACCAACTCCTAGACAGCCATTTCAGGATAGAAATCTACCCAACAATGTATGACTGCTTTGCCCATCTACTTTTGCCAGCCCGCTTACCCCACCGTCTTCCATTTTGGAAAACCATCAATTCAGACCAGTGGATACTGTCTGTCATTCAAACTGGATACTTCCTTTCTTGGAGGGAAAAACCCACCCCAAAGCCCATTCATTCTCTTTCACCCAAAAATCAAATCCACCTTCTGCCTCATATTCTTCTAGACCTCCAAAAACTAGGAACAATAGAACCTGTTGTTCCAGGACAGGAAGGAAAAGGGTTTTACTCCAGACTCTTTCTGGTCCCCAAAAAGGATAGCCCTTGGAGACCTATACTGGATCTACCCTTCCTAAACCAATTCCTAAAAGTTCCATCCTTCAAAATGCTTTCCCTTCCAACCCTTCTCCCTCTTATCCCAGCTCAGGCCTTCATGGCCACACTGGATCTGAAGGAGGCTTCCCTCCATATCCCCATAAAACCCTCCAACAGAAAATTCTTGCATTTTTCTGGACCTTGTTCTCATTTTCAGTTTACAGCCTTGCCCTTTGGTTTGTCTACTGCACCCAGGTTATTCACAAAATGCCTAGCCCCAGCCATTGCTTACTGCAGGACCGAAGGTGTCCAACTCTATCCATACCTAGACGACATTCTCATTCTAGCAGAGACAGAAGTCCTCCGACTACCTCAGGTTCACCACCACCCTTTTTCAAAACCTGGGCTTCACCCTCATCATAAACAAATCCTCCCACAGCAAGACACAGTCTTTCTGGGCTGCAGAATCAGGACAGAGCTGATGTGGGCTTTTCTTCCCCAGGAAAAGGTCCACTCCCTCTCCACTCACTTTCAAAACCTGTTACTGGAATCCCAGACTTCTGCAAGATAATTCCTACAACTCCTGGGGGTTAGGGCAGCCACCATTCCTCTGCTTCCCTTATCAGAAATGCACATGCAGAAGTTCTAGTGGTACCTCAAAAACATGTGGTCACAACACCAACACTCCCTGGAGAAACAAATTTCTTTTCTGCCCTGCTGCAAATCAAAACTAAAGTGGTGTATTCAACAAATCCTTCACAACCTGGGATTACCACACCAAATCCCCTCCCCAACCCAGTTCATGCACACAGATGCATCAAACCTAGGGTGTGGAGCCACCTGCAAAGGTTTCAGGGTGCAGGAAACATGGAATCCTACTCCTCCGAAGAAGCATATCAATTTCAGGGAATTGATTGCAGTTCTTATGGCCCTGGAGGCTTTTCTTCCTACCCTCCACCTGGGACCCCTTCTAATATTCACAGACAACACCACAGTTATGTGGTACCTCAGCAAACAAGGAGGGACCAAATCTTACCTCCTTTGCAGAATAACTATACAAATTTGGGACCTCGCCTCCAGGCACAGATTGTCACTGCAGGCCTCGTACATTCCCTCTTAGGATAACAAAGAAGCAGATATTCTCAGCAGAACATCCTCTCTACAGCATGAGGGGATGTTGAACAGAGAGACCTTTCTAGACATTGCATACTGGTGGGGCATTCCTCAAGTGGATCTGTTTGCCTCCCCCCAGAACAGACGATTGCGCAATTTCTGCACCAAGGGTCACTTCCCACTTGTCTGGAGAGTAGATGCCTTCAGCATTCCATGGAAGGGACAGTTTCTATAGGGCCCCCTTTCCCTCTAATTCAAAAGGTCCTACTGAAAGTCAGGAAGGACAAACCAAAAAGTCTTGCTGGTGACTCACTACTGGCCAAGGCAACACTGGTTCCCCCTTCTTCACTCACTAGCCAAGGGCAATCACCACAAGTTACCCCACAAGGTGGACCTTCTCACACAACAAAAGGGAACCCTAATCTATCCTCACCTACAGATGTTAGAGCTAACACTCTAGGTGATAAACTTCTGATCCCTTTTAGACACCACTACTCAGAGGACATGCTTACAGTCCTGAGGGAGGCCAGGAAACCTGCTACTAGAAAATCATACTTATCAAAATAGGAGAGTCTCCAAATGGTGTCTACATAAGGACAGGGACCCCAGCCAAGCAGACCCTTCCCTAGTCCTTGCTTATGTGTGTGATCTCATTAAGGATGGCCTTTCTTACTTCTCAGTGAAAATGCACCTTTCAGCCATTTCACCTTAGCTCCCCAATGGTTCATCAAGCAATTAATTTTTTCCTTCAATCTACCCCTGTGGCTTGCTTCCAGGTCTGCTTCAACACAAGTTTGGTCAGTGGCAGTTAGCCACAGTGTAAATGTTGTGGTCTGCCATATCCCTTGCCTGACACTACATGTTGAGAAGAATCAGATTGAAGAAATGCTTCTTGAGATGAGAGAGTTATGCCCTTAAAAATGAAGAAATGAATGACCCTGTCAAAGTATTATTTAGTGAGTGACTGTATTGCACACTTGAGTATATGCTCACACACACACACACACACACACACACACACACACACACACACACACACACACACACATAAAGTTTGTAGCAGAAGCCACCAGATTGCGGAAGTGAGTGTAGACACCTGAGGTTTGTTAGATTTCTTCTCTCATGCAGTACGGACAAGTATTCCTCCTCAGCTGATGCTTCATAGCAGAATCCTGAGCTGATAAATCATGGCAGAATCAGTTTTTGTGCTCTGATTGGGAAGCTGGTTTATATGCAAGTATGTTCATTCCATTTATTGGAATCTACTGGTGAAAGGTTTAAGTCTGCACTCTTAACTGCACTTAGCTCATCAGATGTTTGTCAGCATTATTGATCTGTTGTGCACCTTTATTTGATGGATATCGCCTAAAGTTATTTCAAGAGCAGCTGAATTTTTGATTTCCCCTACAGTCATGTCAGTAGTAGGCTTCAGACAGGCAAATACCAGAGGTGCACAACCAAAGCTGACATATTACTGTTGTGAGTACAATATCGCTTTTAACAGAATTGTGTTTCTCTTCTGGTTTGCAAACCTAATGCATCTGAGTTAATACAATCTGTCCTTCTTTTGAGATTCTTAGAGATTTGTAGGCAATACTGAAAATTTTCAGAAATAATAGTAGACTTAAAAATGAAACATTAGTACTGGGAAAAATATGTTCTGATTCATTCAGATTTTTTTAGTAAGATAGGCTTTCTGAGTAAGAACGAGGAAGGCTTTTTTCTGGTTGGCTGATGCTTTAAAGTCCTTCACATGAGAAATTAAACTAAGGTCATCTTTGCTTGAGTTGCTGGTAGCACAGGTGGATGTCCCGTGACACCTACTTAAAAGAGTAGGGAGAAGTTCCTCGATGCCCTGACCAAATTCCCCTAGTAGTGAAGCTACTAGCCTAGTGGAACTAACCCTGTCAACAAAGAAAATAAATAAGATGGACTGAAAGTGACTCAGGCATGTTGTTGTGCTTCATTTATTAAAGAGAAGATGTAGATTTTACATTTTTGGTGCTATTAATTTAAAAGTGAGAATAAAACCAATTAATAATTTTAATGCCTACCATAGTTGAGGAGAAAGTTTAATATTGACTGGGCAAATTTGCTGAGTTAGCTGATTAGATATTTTGTTGTAAACAATGATAACAGAGAATTTGTTACCATGAGCTTTCATGTATAGCTTGACATGTCCAGCATTTACAGGTATGGTCAGACAACATTTTGGTTTACTAATTGGTATGTACATTTGGAAACACTGCTTTGTGATCAGTTATCAAGGTACAGATTTTTTCTTATTCAATCTGTAAATGCAATACCATTTTTCACAACATTCTTGTGAGCTCTTCCGCCTAACATACTGTTGTCTGAAGAATTTCATTCAGACGTGTCAGTGTGCTTCTATGTCCAAAGGGCCATTGATCATTCGAGCTACTTTTTGTTCATGCTGGCAGGAAATCTATATATTACTCATCTGGTGTACAGTTCTTTGGGATTAGAATGGGTTACTCTGAATCCGGGGACACTTTTGTTTACATCATGTCGCGTAGATACTGACAGTGTTATTTAACAGTTGCAGTATGTTAAAGTTATTTTTTAAGAGAATGACCTTGAGAGCTGCATTCTTAAAATGCTACTCTTGTTAGTGGTAGTGGCGGGGGCAACAAAAAGGGTAGAAGGAACAGGAGTTGAACTGGGTTTATGGTTCCTAAACAGTGTGTGTGTGTGTGTGTGTGTGTGTGTGTGTGTGTGTGTGTGTGTGTGTGTGTGTGTGTGTGTGCGTGCGTGCGTGGCTGTAGTTGTGTGTGGTGTAGTCATATGTGCGTGTAGTCATGTGCTTGTGTGTGTGGTTGCAGATTAATTGATTGAACATTCTGTGCTAGTGTGATTTATTTTCTGAGAGAGAGAGAGAGAAGGTTTCTATGTGACTTATAAGGCAAGACTATATAAATGGATAAAAAAGGCTTGTCGTCTGCATAGTGCCAAAGCTTATTTTTCCTTAATGCACGACACTAAGGAAGTCACTAAAAAACACTGCAGCTCCTGAGTTTTTCCACAAAAGTGTCTCTTACACAGCTAACAAGATTACAAAAATGTAACAACTAAATTTTTGTGCTGGGTAATTATTCATTGATGGTTTTGCTCTATTAGCTGTTTAGTCCACCACCACATCAAAAATTCTGTTTGTTATGCTGTGATAGCTTGTGTTGTGATTATTGTTTATCCTTAATTGTAATTGATATTTGTAGGAAATTTTTGTAAATTAGATTATCTGCTCATCTATAACTGTTCTTATCTGTACTGCCATGATAGATATTGGCATTTTAGTATTTGTTTGTTTGTTACCCTGGTGGGTGGAGTTCTGCATGACCCATTTCACCCATGACTCAAGCAAGTTGCATTGTATTCCAGAATATAGTTTGATGTTACAGTAGTGAGAAAATCAGATGATGTATTTCTGTGTACAGTAAAATGTTTGTATACACAGCATAATAAAAGGACATTAAAATCACGCTTAATCATTTCAGTAATTTGTATTAGTAGTATAAAAAATCGTATACAAAAAAGTCTATGTAGGATGGCACTCAAAAAGTAGCAGTAGTAAGGTGTAAGGATATTAATAGGGTTGCCATGCAATCTGATTATTTCTGGTCAAGCCAGAAAAGTGAAGGTTGAGCCAATAATCCAGAAAAAGACTTTTCAAACTCTAGTATTCTTCCTGCCACAGCAAACATAATAACAACGTTTGCAAAGTTACATCTTTCAAATTGCATTTTTGTACAAACATTGACTACATCAGTGAGATACAGCTGCCTCCAAAGACAGTTAGGAAAAAAAAAAAAAGATCTTTAGCTGCAATGATAAGCCAACTTGTATAAAAGAGTGGATGGGGAAAAGGATTCATCAGCTGGGGAAAGGGGTGGAACATTTATTTATTTATTTATTTATTTAACATTTGTTAACCGGGAAAGTCCGACTTGGAACAAAGCCAATTTTCAGAGGAGGCCCGGGGAGAAACACTCTAGATGTATGCCTTTTAACATGGTAAGACAGTGGGTGAAGCAAGATTTAAACCTTGTCTAATATATAAATAGGACCTCCTGGAGAGACAGGTATGTATCCCAGAGACCACCCCCGTCTCTGGAACAGGCTCCCCTTCCATGTGAAACAGAGTTCTTCCTGTACTAAATTCAAGTGTAACATGGATAAATTCATTCCTGGTTTGGCACCTATGTCTCCAATGGACACAGACAGCCTGTAAATGATTCATCTCCCAGGCCCTTGCTTGTAAATGTTTTATCTCCCCAGCTCCTGCTTAAACTCATCAAGGTTATGACAACTTGTCAGAGATTTGAGATCCATGGTTAGGCTTAAAAAGGCCCTAGTGTTTGTCAGCCTAGTATACACGTATGAACCTGTAAACCTAAGAGGTGGGACTTTCTTTGATTTTTTCCTTGTTACAAAGTGGCAACCCAGGATATGTGAGTGTTGAATGAATGCTTACATTTTTAGGAAAGAAAGAAAGAAAAACAAAGAACCACAGACAGTGAATTTGTACCTGTGAGGTGTGTGTGTGTGTATATATCTATTAATATATATATATATATATATATATATATATATATATATATATATATATACACACACACACACACACACACACACACACACACACACACACACACACACACACAATGTATATATTTACTAAATGTTTGCAAATCATATATTTTTAATTTAATTGTGTGTGTGTGTGTGTGTGTGTGTGTGTATACATACATATATAGAATTGTATTATGAGATATTGAGTGCTCAAATGAGTGAATATATATATTAAAAAAAGATAATTTTAGCCCTAACCTAAAATTAGTGAAAACAGGACAAACTAAAACTAAATTTTTTTCACAAGATGCAAGCCACTCTGCATACTTGCACAACACCTGTAAATTATGGGTTTATATCATAATGTTGAACTGTGAGAAGTCCGAACACCACAACATCGCACTGAATACTCCAAAATGCAATTAGTCCGAACACTCAAAACTTCGAAAATCGGAACTCCGAATGGTTATAATTGGCCCTTCTGTACATATGCATGAAGTCTCCACTGTAGTGCAATCTCGGAGTTGGTAAATATAAGTAGGGGGTGTGTGGGGGGCACAGCCCCCCACATTAGTAATTGTGTAAAAGTGTTTGTGTGTTATTATTTGATAGTACGGGTGTAAAGCTGGTCGACCATTGCTTTTTGGATTTCCGTTTTTCACAGTTTTGAGTGTTCGGACTAATTACGTTTCAGAGTTGTCAGTTCGATGTTGTGGTGTTCGGACTTATCACAGTTCGATTATATGATATAGACCCATAAATATATATACCAACTTTGAAATCTCACAACAGCTGGTAAGGACAAATTCCCTTCCCCACTGCAAAGTGATCTCATTAAAAAGACTGCTGGAAAAACCTCCAGCACAAAGAATGTTCATTTTTATTACATCACTACTTGTATGAATGCCATTTTCCATATCTGAAAAATAATGAAAGTCACAATATAGATAGCTGTAAGAGTTTGTTCAGGTACTCCAAAACCTGATCATATGATTTTTGTTTAAAAATCTGCATAATTTGTAACAGGATCGTTAACAGGTTATAGATTGTTGGTGTTTATAGGTGAGAATTTGGGGGTAAGGTTTGATAGTTGTGGTCTTAAATGGAGGTTATTTGATATAGCCGTTAGTGATAATCTAAAAAAAAGACAGAAAGTTGACTGTTGGTTTGTGGTTTTACAGCAGTGATTTGCTTTGTTGGTTCTAAAAACTTTCTTTTGTGTTACCTTTTAATAGAAAGAGGGGCTGTTATGTGGCTGTTTATCTGAATCTTGTACAAAAGAGATATTTGCATTGTGCTGCAGATAAAATGTAGGATTTTCAAAAATAATGTTTTCCATAAATAACTTCACAAATTGCATGCTTCAATAAAAATATATATTTACACTGCCTACAGCATTCAGTAAAAGCTCTTTTAATCCCCCCCCCCCCCCCCAGAAAAAAATACTTTTGTCAGTGAATATTTCTTGCATATGATTTTTGGCTGTATTCTTTTCTGCTTGACTGTGTGTGTGTGTGTGTGTGTGTGTGTGTGTGTGTGTGTGTGTGTGTGTGTGTGTGTGTGTGTGTGTGTGTGTGTGTGTGTTAGAAAGGCTTGGTATTTTTGTTGGACTGAAGGAGTTTTTCACCATTTAGTCCTTACACTGTATCGTTTTTTTTAGTTGTCCTTTTAGAGCTGTTATGAGCCAAGGACAGTTGTTGTCCTTGTTTGGGAACATTTCATCTGGAGTACTAAGTGGGCATTGTAAACATGCTTTTTGCTGAATTATTTTTTCCACACAGTAGGCTTCACTTAGTAGAATCTGATTTCACCAAGTGGACCATTTGCATTGATTTTGGGAAAGATCAGCAAGAAATCAAGATGGGGGTGAACTTTAGCGCTCTAAAATGGCCATCTTGTGACTACAGGACTATGGTCATTAAGTAAAATTGGAAGAACTGCTCATGTTGTAAAAGTGCAGAACCTTATTTGAGTGTGGGTTGGAGCATCGTTACCATTTTATGTTCTAAAATTTGATGAGAAATCCTTGTCTGCAATACTGAGGGTGTATAGCAGCGGCCTTGTCAGGTTATGGAGTGCTCTCACTTTGCCTGGATCCTACCATGGTAAGAGGTGTGCACTTAGAGCAGAGCAGCTCTCACTCCTGTATCTGCACCTTAACACTGAATCTCAGATCAAGGCTCTGACATTTTTCAGCTAAATACAGGAATCAGACCTACCTATACTGAAAAGTGTACCTCGGGAGACTGGAAAGAAAGTATGATAAACTCCCCCTCTGTATAAGTGCAAATCATAATCTGAAATCCTATCAGAACACATTTACCCTATTCCTCCCTGGAATATAGGTATCTGTAATCAGTGTGAGCATAGTACCATGTGAACCTGATGCCCTATGGTGACTCTGCAGCCTTCTCATAACTACACTTTAAATATCTCACTATCCCTATAAATACTACTTGGCTAACTCCTTGCAAATTAACAGAAATTTTCAATTTTTGAAGTAATCCTGAACCATTCTGGCACAGGGCTGACTGACAGTTTTTTTTTAAATCAGCAGCTACTCAGTAGGTGTAGACCTCCCCCCTCTACACCTATCACATCCGGCCCCAGGTGTTATTGGTTTCTTGCTATAAGTAGCGCCATCTTTGAATTTCACTTATCTATCCCCCTCCACTCACTTTAAACCGACAGCGTCCTCCGGGCTACTGTACTCACCAGGTAATCATTAAACTATTGTTTAAATATGTTCTAAGGTTTTTAAACCTTGTAAACTGAAGTTGATTCTATTATAAAAGCTCCCATTGCAATTCTGGGATAAATACTATTGCTGGAAGTGCTGCCAGTACAACGTGTCGGTGTATTAGATTGAAAGTAGAACTGTTAGTACTCTTAGATGGGTCTATATTAGATCATCGAAGTGTTAATACTTCGAATGGTCTAATATCGACCTGAAAACAGCGAATGCTGAAAATAACGAAGCTGCAGATAACCACATTTTTTCCTGGGAAAGAATTTGGTTGTCCATTTCTGTGACTTTGCAATTTTCAGCACTGTGGTGGTTACGGGTTGGGTTCAGGTAAGTGTGCGATTGTGTGGACCTTAGGGTTAGGGCAGGGTATGTCAGTTAGGGTTAGGGCACAGGTGAGGTGAGTGTGCGATATTGATGGACTTTAGGGTTAGGGTTTTGGTTAAGGATAGTGGATATATAGTACTGTATGTACAGTTTAGTGAAGGGTTAGTTGTAGGATTTTAAGTGTATGTGTGTGGATTGCTGTTTTTTTGGTGTGCTTGTGTTGTGTATGTTTCTCGGAACAGTGAATTTTTTTTCCCAGGGAAAAAATTCGCTGTTCTCAGCTTTCGATGTTTTTAGATTTCGTTGTTAGAAGTTCGAGGTTGTTGTATTCGATGATGAGCTGTTTCGTTGAACTGATATATACCCCTCTTAGATTACTTCCGCAAACTGTGTACAGCTTCAGCTGTATTATACTTGTACTGCGAACTGATAAAGTAAAATTGTGGTGGTGTAGCATAAACTGAGCTGGCTGGATATCCTGTTTTGTTTCTCAGTTAGCCCCTTGTAGCTACTGTTTGTGTAATGTTGAAGCACTCTTTTCAGAGTCCGCATTTGTATTAATCTGCCTCCGTGGTGACAATATGTTGTTATATTGCTTTTAGGTAGTATTCCTGATGTATTAGTGCTTACAGTGTTTTTAGGCTGTATTCTTGTTGTATTAGTACTCCGTTAAGAGGCAGCATTTGTGAGCTTTGCCTCCGTGCTTAAAGAAGCGGAGCTACTGGATTGGTTAATGAATTAGCGCTCTGTCCTAGAATCTGCATCTGTAGTAGTGCTTCGTTAAGAGCCTGCATATGTTTGTTTTGTCTCCGTGCTTAAAGATGTGGAGCTACTGTGCTGGTTAAGGAATACGCGCACTGTATTAGAACCTGTATTAATGGTCTCCTGTGCTTAAAATACGAAACTACAGAGTTAGGTTTGTAAATTGTTGTATTAGCTTTCTGTTAGGAGCTCGCTTTTGTGAGCAATGTCTCTGTGCATATTTTACCATACACCCTCAGTTTTTCCACTAATACTAGCTGGTCATTCCAACTAAGCCTAGTGCCTGATATTTAACTAGAATCATGTTTATTTTTGTTTATTATGCTAATTTCTATTTATGAAGTGTTTCTATGTGTCTGAGCTATTGATATCTGTTTCTTCTACCCAACCCACCCCACTAATTACTCTGTATTTTTGTTTCCCCCTAGCTCTCTCCCCTATATCTGCACCTTAACACTGAATCCCAGATCAAGGCTCTGACATTTTTCTGCTAATACGGGAATCAGATCTACCTATACTGAAAAGTGTACCTCGGGAGACTGGAAAGAAAGTATGATAAACTCCCCCTCTGTATAAGTGCAAATCATAATCTGAAATCCTATCGGAACACATTTACCCTATTCCTCCCTGGCATATAAGTATCTGTAACCAGTGTGAGCACAGTACCATGGGAACCTGATGCCCTGTGGTGACCCTGCACCCTTCACATAACTACACCTTAAATATCTCTCTTTCCCTGTATAATATTACTTAGCTAACTCCCTGCAAATTAACAGAAATTTTCAATTTCTTGAAGTAATCCTGAACCATTCTGGCATAGGGCTGACTGATAGTTTTTTTTTTTAAAATCAGCAGCTACTCAGTAGAGCCCCGCTCCATTCGCCCTCGCTACGCTCTGGCTCATTTTGCTCCCCACCCCCCCCATATCATTTCCTTTATACTCATCCTCCTTAACCACACCCCTTCTAACTCCTCCCCAACCCCTCCTAACTACTTCCTTTCTGACACACCTCTTCCCCTATAGCACCTTCCAATACACCACTGCTTATCTCTCACCCCTCCTTCCCACTGTCTACACATACTCTACCTTTATATCATGCCTTTCAAACCACAAACATTACTCCTGATACCAATACTCTGCTTCTTTTACCTCCTCACTTCCTACCATACACATCTACCCCCACCCTACTTCCACCCAACTAATTGGACTCTAAATCCAAATACTAAATCCCAGGCTTCTCTGCAAACCTGTCCTTCTATCCCAACCTATACTACTGTCCTTCCTAAAATAAAATTATCTCCCACTCTTCCAACCTCCTCTAAGCAAAAAAAAAGTCTCCCCACTTAAGCAATTACTCTACTTCAAACCACTACTTCTATCAGGAGACCTCCATCCTAACCCAGGCCCCCTCCCACCATACCCTGAACAATAATCCTCTCGTACAAAACTCAACCAACCTCACTCCCTCAAAAAAGCAAGTATCTTACTGCTCTGTCAACCTCAGGAGTGTAGTAAATAAAGTTCAGGACTTCCATGCCTGGTTAGCTAACTATACTCCAGACATAGTCACCCTAACTGAAACTTGGCTGAAACCATACAATCAAGATAGTGAAATTACCCCACGTGGCTATAACATCCTTAGACTTGAAAGACAAAAGAAAAGAGGAGGAGGTGTTGCCATACACTACCTGACCACCTCTCAACAGCTAGTCCAATCCTCCCTTTACCCTCTTTCTCTACAGGTGAACTCCTACTTGCCAATGTCAAACTTAACAACTTTACCACTATAACTGTTGTAGCAATTTATATCCCCCTAGAGACAATCTTAGCATACTCGAGAACATGCTGTCCCACCTCTCTCAGACCATCCATAATGAAACCATCATTCTAGGGGATGTAAATATAGATTGGCTCTCAATACAAACTCCCAATACAACTTCTTGTATCAACTTATATGGATTTGAACAGCTAATCACTACCCCTACCTATATTAACAAATCACACCCTCCACAGTCTCTTCTGGACTGGATTTTGGTGTCTCACCCCCAAAACTACCATAACTCTCACATTCTACCAAATGCCCTTAGTGACCATTGCACTATCACAGTAACCAGACATACTCCCCATTTCGTCAGACCTTTCAAGTTTATCACTTCCCACAAAATTTCATCTTTCAGTCCCGACTCTTTCAATGACGAACTCTCTAGAATTAAATAGTCCCATCTCACTACACTCCCCTTAGATGAGGCTGTCCACTCCTTCAACTCCACCTTTCTTAACATCCTCAACTCCCTTGCTCCTCTCCGCACAATAAGAATCAAATCTAACACTGCTGCTTGGCTGACCAAATCTACTCGATCCCTGATGAAAAACCGTGGCAGGATATGGAAATTATGGACTAAAACCCCTTCTCTCCTACAGACCTATAAAGAACTTAGGAATCAAATAAAGAAAATGATCAACAAAGACAAGACTAACTTCTATGCAAACCCTCCCACTACCCGAAAATCAAACCCCAAAATATTCTGGAACGCAATCAATCATATACTACATCCAGGAAACCCTTCCCCTCCTAACCCATGCCCAAATAAAACTCCAGAAGAAACTGCCACTGCATTTAACAATTAATTTATTGACTCAATAACTACCATAATAAATGCTCATCCCACTAGGAATAATGCTAATAACTCCACAATCTCTGCTTCTCCTCCCTACCTTTCTAACTCTTTTTCCCTTAAATCAGTTTCAACTAACTATATTAAATCCTTACTCTCCAAACTCAAACCCTGCTCCCCCTCAGCTGATAATCTACCTTCATATTTCCTACAGATTGCTGCTGAACCCCTAGCCTATCCAGTTTCCATCCTGATTAACCAATCTATCTCTGAATCATATGTCCCAGCAATATGGAAAACATTCTTTACATTACCTATACATAAAGGCGGTAATTCTTCTGATATATCAAACTTCAGACCAATTGCTATTCTGTCTCCCCTCTCTAAGATTCTAGAGAAATGTTCTCACAAGCAGACAATGCAGTACCTTCTACAAGAGAGCCTTCTAACACACACACAACATGGATTCCGTCCCAGACACAGTACTACAACTGCACTAATATCCTTTCATCAATACTGTATTACTGGCCCTTGACAACAATAAACTAGTTTCATGTCTGTTCCTTGACCTCTCCAAAGCTTTTGACACTGTCTCCCATCCTCTCCTCTTAGACAAACTCTCCCATTTAAAATTCTCTCCTCCCACCATATCCTGGTTTTGTAGCTGTCTCTCTTACTGCCAGCAAGCTGTTAAATGGCATTCTGCACTATCCCCCCTTAACTTGCCAATGGGAGTCCCCCAAGGATCCATACTTGGGCCACTGCTCTTTAATATTTTCACTAACCTACTTCACACCTCTTGTCCCCACTCTACACTTGTACAATATGCAGATGATTCAACTGTTATCACCATTGCAGACAATCCATCTGATCTCCACTCTACTACCCAAGCATCGTTAAACACCATAGAGACATGGCTTTGTGATAACAAATTAATTCTCAACCCTAAGAAAACTAAGCTCCTACTCTTCCTCCCAAAAAAAATTTATCAATCTCAAAACTGCATTTTCCATCCTATCAAGCAATAACACTGTCATTACTGCTGTACCCAGCACTAAACTGCTGGGAGTCATAATAGACGATCAGCTTAAATTTGATCTCCAAGTCACTAACTCTATCAAAAAGACTCACCAGAAACTTGGACTCCTTTATCACAACAAGAGACATTTAACCAGTATGACCAGAATAACTCACTCCCATGCATTTTTTTCTTCCCACCCGTCTTTATAGCTGTCAATTATTCACGAACCTTAACACCACACTCATTACAAAACTTGAAACTACCTATAATAAGGTGGCTAGTTTTGCTGCAAACCAAACCTACAAGTCACACCACTGCCTATCCCTTAAACAATTGGACTGGCTCAAATTCCCTCATTTGCTCCTACTACATCAACTACAAGTTATCCACTCCATCCTCCATCTACCATTTTTCTGCGCTAGCCTTTTTATCTATTATATCTAAATATTCTCCAATCAGGGCACTACGTAGCTCAGACCAAAACTTCCTACAGATTTATAAACCCAAAACCAAAACAGGATGTTTACTTTATAGCTATAACCCTGCTGCAACTTGTAACCGACTACCCCAAGAAATTAGGTCCCCTGACCATTCCAAGCATTTCAAGCTAGCCACTCAGAGATACCTAAAAAACAAATAGTCCTGCCACTGTAGTCATCCTCCCTAAAACTGCCACTATATTCTTCCCTTCTATTCCTTCTCCCTCTTTTTCCTCATCTCGGTTGTCTATCATAATAAACTTTTACCCCTCTGTCTCAGTGTTTAACCACTTCATCATCAAGCTATTCCTTTTGTACATGTACTGTATATAACCAAACAGGAATTATGAATGCATTATTCCTTTCATGACATTGTACCAAAGTGTTTTTCTCTATGATTTATTTTAAATGTTATCTCATTAACTGTTTGTTTAGTTGCAAATGAAAATTTTTTAACTGTTTGTAAGTAAAATTAAAAACTCACTACAGAGCTTTTCTCCCCAGGTCTCCACTGAAAATGAGCCAGATGCTCAGCTGGAGTAACCCGATTAACAAATGTAAAATAATAAATAAAATAAATAATACATTTTATATTGGCATCAGGTATTAACACACAGACCGTGTGGCTGTATTTTCTTCCCTGCATCTGAAACCATTTTTCTCCGGTTTGAATCCATACTAATTTTTAGCATATCCTTGCTGGCTAAAACTGAAATTACCTAATGTAATTCTGTTGTTGTTACTGTTGACTGTCTATTAACTATATTTTTCAGAGTGGCTTCAAATTGTCTGGTTGTTGCTGGGGTGCAGGCGTTAACTCCAGTGTTTAGTTTTTGAACAGGTCTACTGATCATCTGTGTTGGAGTTAGTGAAAGTATCATCCATGAGACTGTTTTTCTTCCTTCATTTTGGTTTAATATTTTTAGTTTCATTACTAAAAATAAGACATCACCTCCAGCTCTTAAGGTTGTCCTGTTATCTAGGCTGATTGGGTGTTGTAAGCCTTTAGCCATGAGTTTGTAATTAACACAGTAATGAGTTATTCCAGTATTAGCCATTCTTTGAGTATTATTTACCTGCTGATATTTTGCAAATTTAGCAGAGCAGTTTTAAAGTTGTTATTGGTTGTGTTACTGGATACCATAATGTTAGGATGGTTATGTTGCAGTCCTGAGTATTGCATTACAGTAAGACTGAGGTAATATATTTATTTTTGTGTAGTTTGAGTGGTGTGGGCCATACCTCTCAACCTCTTAGAGCAAGAAATCTGGACAAAGCCATACATAAAAGTGGGACAAAGGCCCATAAATAGGAACAATTTTTAAATATTGCTCTTACAAACTTAGAAAGTTGATAGAACAAAGGGTTTTGTATTATCATTCATTTTCTGAAGGGTATAAAATCTGAAACTCAAATGCCTGTCATTATTTTCTAACTTTAGTCTTTAATGATTTGATACTAATTTGCTAGAAAACTGCAATTTTATGAAAAAATGGGCCAAAAATGTGAGGCAAAAATCTGGCCGTTCTGTGAAAATGTGTACAGTTGAGAGGTATGTGGGCTGACTGGTTAGTAACTAAATTCCTCGTAGCTATTTTCTTTCATTTCTGAGACAAAATTTCCACAATTTGGATGGAAAGATACAGTAACCATTCTCCCATTCATAAAGTAAAAAAGTAATAGTTTTCAAGAGTATTAGAGAAGTCAGTTGCCACTTAATATGACAGACAATAATTGGTAGTGAAATTAGGTTATTATTAATATTGTTAACAGTTACAAATCATTTCTTTTGCTTTTGTACTCATCATTTTTTAAATAATTTTATTCACACCAAGCAACATTTACAATTATTAACATCAAATATCTCATGATGTCATATAAGTAACAAGTAATATACAGATACATTTGAACACCTCTTTTTAGCATGTCATATAGTCTTCCAGAAACTCCATCTGCTATGCATTTACAATAAGTTACCATGCCAGAAAAAAGAAAAGTCATCAAACTCATACCAATAAGCATAAAATTATTCATTTAAACTGTTAATCATCCAGAAGCCCAAGAGTTTTGGAGAAAAAGATTTTCAGCATTTACTACAGAACCATATTCAAAGATCAGAAAGTTCAAAGCTAAATTGTATACCATTCTAACTGCATCAACTCCTAACAAACACATCATTGTCCTTGTGACTTTACCCTTAACTTCCTTGACGCAATCAGGCATGATATGTCTGAAATTCTTGCTAACCTGAAAATTTACTAACAATTTACTGAGCCAACCAGACTTAATCTCAACACTAATCGACATCCGTCAAACCTTGTAACCTTCTACCCTTCCACCATCTACTCTGTCAACATCCACCTAACAATCTTCAGTGACCACTACCCTATAATATTCCACATGCAAAACTTGAAAATCAACCTCGCCCCCAAAGTCTCTCTACAAACTTTCCAGACTGCAAGTCTAAGTCTTCACCTTGGACTGGTCACCCATACTTTACCTAACTGTCCCTAACTTCACTACTGCTAATTGATTCTCTCATCTTCTCCTAAATATTCATAATACACTCTTCCTCATAGTTTCCATTTTAAACATACTAGAACTGTATGGCTTAACCCAGAACTAAGAAGCCTGACTGGAGAAAAGATCCTACAACTACAAATAGAGAACACTGAACCCAACTTTCAGAATATCAACAAGCAAGCAATCTATAGCTGCAAAGCCAAATACATTGAATCTAAACAAACCACTCTTACACTCTGTCATGAAGTATGTAACATCTGTGGAAAAGCTCCTCAGAAAAAAAAAATGTTCCTGACCAGGAAGCATTATTACCAGTTATGCTGACATCCTCACAGCTTCTAATGTCCTGAAAAAATTCTCCAGCCTCCACAGAAACATTCCTTCCTCTTCTTCCCTTATAGAGCCCACCCCTGAGTACATCCCTCATTTTACCTTAAATCTAAAAAAACTGCCAAGCAGATTACTGTGCTACTTGGCTGCTCCTCTGGACAGCAGTGTTGTTCCCTTGGTTTCTGTATCAATGTAGTGGCCACATAGTCACCCCCTTGAAACATATATTTAACCCTAACCTTACAATTAACACCATGCCCACAATCTGGAGTTTAGCTTTTGTCAGACCTGCTCCTAAAAGACTAAAAGTCTCCACCGCCACCACTATCAACCTATTCTCTACTTTATACCCCCTGCAAAATATCTAAAACTAATCTATAACCAGCTTCATATCTTAAAAAAAAAAAAAAAAAAAAATGCCAAATTGCTCTCCAGAAAGCAACATGGCTTCTGGGCAGGAGACAGTACACTGACTTCACTCTGGACTCTAACTGATGACATACTCAACAACATGGATAAAGAAAACTTACCTCTATCATTTCCATTGACCTGTCTAAACCTTTGACCACTTAATATTATAAACCCACCTGCTAGGCATTGGCACTGAAGCAGTGCAGTGGTTCAAAGACTTCCTTAGTAACAGATCCTTTGCTGTGAGGATGATGTACTACCTACACACATCCAGATAACCTCACGGATCATTGCTTGTCCCATTTTTGTAAATAAATTTCCCCTTGACTTATCCCATTTACAATTCCTTTTCTTTGCCAATGACATGGTTATCTGCACATCCAAACCAGTGCAAAAGATAATCCACACCCAGGTATAAACTGACCTTCTGGACCTAAACCACTGGCTCACCTAGAAAAAGCTTCTATTTTACCCCATAAAAGCCATGCTGTGCTCTTTGGTTCTAAGCAAAGACTTTCCAAAGTTCCCAACTTCCTCAAGATTCCTACCAATACCACCACTTCTTTCAGATACCTGGACATCTGGCTTGACCAGTCTCTTAATAACCTGGATCATATTCAAAAACGTAGATCTAACATCAACTACTGCCATTTCTAGGCTCAGAAAATATCTCAGTTCCTTTCATCACCAGCTAGGGCAGCCATTAGGAAAGTTGTCCCACTCGCAAAACTTGAGTATGGCTTAGACTTGTTTGCCACATCCTTTAACAAAAACACATCAACGCTACAAACTTTAGCTAATAAAATATGTTGCTTCATCAACACTTCCCCTTGCTTTGAGCACTACTAGCTTACTTTATCCAAGGTAGACTGGCTTCCAGTATAAGCCAAAAATAACCTACTTTAGAGCTCCCAGCGACACAGATTACACCACCAGTATGATCCTTCTTTGCTTGCAATGAAACTAATCACTATCACTCCACCCTAGAGCCTCAGAAGCCAGGGTACAAGTAGGCTATACCATCTGAACTCCATCTAATAAACTAGGCAGCTCTGACTGTAGTTTCTGTGTACATACTCCA
Source organism: Protopterus annectens (assembly GCF_019279795.1). Taxonomy (NCBI): domain Eukaryota; kingdom Metazoa; phylum Chordata; order Ceratodontiformes; family Protopteridae; genus Protopterus; species Protopterus annectens. The sequence continues at coordinate 374,851,824 of NC_056750.1, forward strand.
AATGTGTGGCATCCCTTCCTCACTGTCCCTCCAAGCATGCTAACTTCACTAAGTTCAGGTCCCAATTCAAACAGCATCTGTGTAAACAATACAAATGCAAATGCAGGCCATATCACTGAATCACTACTACTCTGCACTAGAATCATTTCCTCACACGTCACACTATTTGCTCCATTATTCTGTTGGTTACTATTATGTGTCTGCTTCCTGTAAACATGTACATAGCTTCTCTTTCTCGTTGCTCACTGTCTTCTTACATTTGCCTTTCTCAGTTCACCTGTCTCCTTGGACTCTGTCTTTGCCATTACGTGTCTCCTGCTTCGTCCTCTAAACACCCTGTGTTACAGTTTCCAAGGCTAATCCTGCTTCTCACTCTTTTCTTGCTACTCCTCTGCTTCCACATTTCCTCTTGTAACACGTACATCTCAGCATGGTGTAAGGTTTGTACATAGTATTTCTCTTTTTATGACTCGTATGCATTACCTGTGTGTTTTGTTATTGGTTGCAGCTGTTAGATTTTTGAAGCTACTATTTTGAATGTAACCCAGGCAACTAAAGCTGAGCCTGAAATCGGTCATGCTGTGGTCAGTGCTCTACCCTACTTGCCAAAATGTAAGTAAAACAAAAATCCAAGGCATTTATTTTGTCACAGTTGTATCTCCAAGGCTCAAATTTTGTGCAGCCTAGTCTACATTTTTGTATTTCAGACATTATCGGTTTTACACCATCATCTGTTTGATATACCACTTGTTTCTATTTTCTAATAATGATATTTTAGTAGCTAGAGTCTTTCAGTTCTGCTTAATGTGTTTGCATTAGTTGTAAAATCAAAAATAAAGATGAAATAGCATTAATCTTACCTGGACAGATTTATGTAGAAGACATTAGTGAGATTTGACAGCATACACTTCAGTATATTAAACATGATACATAGTAGATTGAACATAATCGGGAATTGTGAACTAAGTTAATTACAGAGACAACGTTTATGATACGGACCATGGAGCATGCACCATCACACCTCCAACAACTTTGGTTTACTGTGAAAATTTTTCTGACAAACCTGTCTGTAGTGTAAAATGCTTAAACAAAATATAACCGATAAAAAAATAAACTTTCAAGATCTGATAGTATACCTAGGGACTAACAGTTTCCATCTCTGCTGGCTGACGTTGTTGGCCTGTTTGTTTTCATTTGGCGGCAGATCCTGATATAAGGTGATAATAACTTTACCCCTGTAGTTTTTGTTACTATCTTGTCAAGCCACCACACCCCCTATAACAACCAGTCCTCTCTGTTGGCAGTACATAAATCGAGTTTTCTTAAAAATAGCAATAATAAATCAAGATCTCTATAGGAATTACATTTCTGTTCTAACATCTGTGAACTGTCCACACCTTAGGGAAACAGTGCCATGTATAATCTGTCCCCAGTACAGCAGTTTTAGAAGTCAGTTAAAACTTCTTGTCATTTACCCACTTTGTAATACCCCCCCCCCCCCTTGAAAAATTAAAAGCCATTCACCTGTGGCAGTCTTATTTAGAATCTTGTTAATTAGTGGCATTAAATCTAAAGCTTCTTCTAGAATACCTCAACTTTTTCCACATCTCATAAACCCTTTCTCACTTTCATACTTTAAAATTAAACCTGATTTCCTTACAGCTTCATACTCTTTGGATATGCACTACTACAAAAGGTGTAGCCCTGCTGCTGTACTATACACATACTCTTTGGATATGCACTACTACAAAAGGTGTAGCCCTGCTGCTGTACTATACACATACTCTTTGGATATGCACTACTACAAAAGGTGTAGCCCTGCTGCTGTACTATACACATACTCTTTGGATATGCACTACTACAAAAGGTGTAGCCCTGCTGCTGTACTATACACATACTCTTTGGATATCCACTACTACAAAAGGTGTAGCCCTGCTGCTGTACTATACACATACTCTTTGGATATGCACTACTACAAAAGGTGTAGCCCTGCTGCTGTACTATACACATACTCTTTGGATATCCACTACTACAAAGGTGTAGCCCTGCTGCTGTACTATACACATACTCTTTGGATATCCACTACTACAAAAGGTGTAGCCCTGCTGCTGTACTCTACACATACTCTTTGGATATCCACTACTACAAAAGGTGTAGCCCTGCTGCTGTACTCTACACATACTCTTTGGATATCCACTACTACAAAAGGTGTAGCCCTGCTGCTGTACTCTACACATACTCTTTGGATATCCACTACTACAAAAGGTGTAGCCCTGCTGCTGTACTATACACATACTCTTTGGATATGCACTACTACAAAAGGTGTAGCCCTGCTGCTGTACTATACACATACTCTTTGGATATGCACTACTACAAAAGGTGTAGCCCTGCTGCTGTACTATACAGCTCAGAATATGAGAGTCCAAGTCCCCCCACACACCTTGGAAAAGTAACAAGTCCCCCCACACACCTTGGAAAAGTAACGACATTCCAGGCCACTCTTGTTCTTTGTCCTGCCAAAAGAGGTGCAGATTTAGCCATCCTTAATTTACCAGAAAATTCTGATTGTAGGGCAAGATCCACAAAACATTGTACTGCCTGTATAATTTGTGCCATATCCAAGCAAATTCCCTTTCACTTTTTATATAAATTCTTAACTTTCCCTAAAACCCTCTCCCAAAGTTAACCTTAGGGATCTATCCTGTGTGTCAGCTAAAGTTAAAATTAGGTTTTGCCAAAAACGGATATTGTGCAGCTGTCATATTTGTGGGAAGCCAGCTTCACTTGTGTAGAAGCATATAGCCCTGATGGCTCTGGTACCTTTTGTTGGTGGCATGGGGAAAGGAGTGATCTGGCTTTGTTGACTCACCTTTCCTTGTACACATGCTTGGAGTGAAATTCCATGGTGGGTGAAGAGGTACACTGCTGCAACTGTTGGACCTTCATTAGTTAAAACTGATCACAAATCAGTCACCTCCGAACTGACACTAACACCAGAACTCAGAAAGGGTGAAATCAGACTAAAAAACTTCATCAAGGCAAACTACACCTTCCTATGTGAAAGTATAAATGCATTCCAAACCCCACCACAAGTTGAAAGTGGTAACTATGTCAATGTTTACACTAAAGCCCTGTACAATCACTTGCATAAGTGCATAAACTCAGCTGTACCAGATAGAATCAAAGTCAGAGCCCCAAGTAAAATCAAACTCCTGTGGTGGACTTCCACCATCAACAAACTCTACAATATATGCAAACAATTGCTGTCCAAGAAAACAAAGACAAGGCTCCAACAATGAAAAAGCACCCTCCTCACCCTTAACAGGCAAAAAAGACAATTTGTCAAATCCTCCAAGAACTCCTTTATGAGAAACCTAGCAAGTACTGCCAAGGATAACCATAAGGCCTTTTATACATAACATTAAGAGTAGGATCCAAGCATGTGTAGAACTGGTGGCCAATGGTATCACACATACTGGTCCCACAGAGATAGTGATCTTGGTAGTGGATATGGCTGGCAAAAATTTGACTTCCTTATCCCCTCCTAACTTGCGACAAGCCCCCCCCCCCCACCTTACATATCTGAAGAGCAGGTCCTCAAAGCCCTGTTCAAAGCAAAGAACATAGCCTCTGTGGGACCAGATGACATCCCAGGATGTCTTCTAAACAGACTAAAACATGAACTAGCATCACCAGTAATACCCTTGTCAATCATAGCCTAACCACAGGCTTTGTTCCTGCAGAAATGGTGAACAGCTATAGTTATTCCCCTCCACAAAAGTGGCCTAACAACAGACCTGAGGAATTACAGACCCATAAGCCTGACCAGCCTCATCTGTTAGGCCATAGAATGTATCATTATGAACCTCATAAATCAAGACATAGGTGACTTCTAAACCCTGGATCCAACCCAGTTTGGCTTCATGAAGGGCAGATCCTGCCTGTTATATCTGGTGGATTTTTTTGAAAGTGTGACCAAGGCCATTCATAAGGGCAGATCTGTGCTCACAGCATACCTCGACTTGGCAAAGGCTTTTGACATAATCCCACATTCAGGCATTACTGATAAACTTTGCAAACTGAATGTAAACCCCTTTGTTGTAAGATGGGTTGCCAAATGGCTCACAAACTAGACACACACTATCAAAGTGGGTGACTCCACATCAACTAGCAGACCTGTTACCAGCAGGGTGCCACAGGGGTCAGTACTGGGCCCCGTACTGTTTGGCATATACTTCTCAGAAGTTCAGGTCAAAACTAAAGGGTTGTGGGCTGATCAAGTTTGCAGATAACTGCAAACTAGGTGCAATCATTGAATCCACAAATAATATCAGTATACTCCAGGATGGTCTCACACACAGACCAATGACTGGAGTTTTAGTCACGGTCTCAGACTGAATGCAGAGAAATGCATCATCATTCCCTTTGGCACAAACAATGTCCCTTCACACTTTCAAATCAATAACAGTACCCTAAGTACCCATGAAGTGGTAAGGGACTTGGGATCACGTTGACAGTGACCTTAACTTCGGCCACCACATGTTTACCATTGTAAGGAAAGCTTTCCACATAGCTCACTTGATTAGTAAAGCATCTCCTTAAGAGCAAAAGAAGTTATACCTCAACATACTTGACATTTATCCAGCCTATAAGTGAGTATAATGCCCCATTCAGTGTGTACCGTACTAAGCACCTACAGCAATTAGAGAGACCTCAGAGGTTTCTAACAAAGAAGATTAAGGCCCTCCAGCATGTGCCTTACATGGACCAATTAAAATCCCTGTCAATATATTCCATATCATATAAACTTCTTAGGGAAGACTTATGCCTGGCCTACAGAGCAACCCAAGACCCAAACCTAATGAATTTACTGCATATCTGTAAATCAGATGGGTCTAGGGGTAACCATTCCAGGGACTTAACATGGCCTACAACTTAAATAGGCCATGCTGGAGGGACAGATTTATCTCCCAGTGACTGCCATGTTTTTGGAACAGGCTTCCAATTCATGTGAAACAGAGCACCTCTATGACACTATTCAAGAGGAACCTGGATGAGTGGATGGGGCACCGTAAATTCTTACAAGGGATAGGGCCCACAACCCTCCTGGACATAGGCAGTCATCACTAACTGAAATCTTGGGTATTGACTAGTATCTCTACTGCATTACATTGGGTTGAAACGACTAGGCTTAAAATGACCTCCTGGTCAATAGCCTAGTAATCTCCTATGATCCTAAGATGGCAACAAGTAGGGCAGAGCTATCTTGAAGGGTTGTATCAGTCACAGAAATGGGTGATGCATCCTTACTGACACCCATTTCATACCATATTCTTGACATGTTACCAAACATGCACTGTGGTGATAGGACCATAAACAACAAAAAAAAAAGAAAATAACCACCCTGTAAGGTTGGGTAAATGATGGCCCCTCTTGGTAGACTTTCACCTCAGTGATGGGGAATGAATGAGCTAGGAATCCAAGGAAGGGCCTGATGGTTAGCAGGCAGCAGGGGTAAAAAGGAAAAAAAAATATTGTCTTTGAGGGAATGTAATTTATCTGTATAGCTCTTGTTTTCTGTGTGTTAACTTTGTAACCTGCCAATTATCCAGATTTATCTAATTTCAGAAAAGTAACAGTCAAATGCTGGTTTTGTATTAGATGAGTATAATAAAAGATCATCTGCATCCAGAGAAATGTTGTATGTTGATCCCTGTAATCTCTATCCATTAGTTGGGATTTCCCAAGGCCTGCTTGCCAAGGGCTCCAAATAAAGTGCAAACAAAACTGAATAGAGCAGGCATTCCTGGTGCCTCTTTGTAAATGAAATACCTGAGAAAGTTTTCTTCCACCTTTAGTCTGTCCGTAATCCCTTGGTATACTGATTGACGTAATTTAACAACCCCCTCAGGAAGTTTCAGACACATAAGTAGTTGAATAAAAATAATGCAAGGCAAATTATTTTTAGCATCTTATTTTGCTGGTAATATTTTTGTAGTGGCACCTTCTGATATTAAGTAAGTTTTTAATCAAATTATTATGAATTGTCACTTGTGCTGATGGAATACTAGGATAAAGCTCTGACTGGAGCCTAAGCAACACAAGTTTGACTAGAGGCTTGGTTGCTTCATGGCAGAAGGAAGGAGAAAGGATTTGTCCATTCAGAGGAGGGGTAATGGTGGTTCTTGTTATCTCATGCCACTGCTGTGATGGTAGGGCCTCAGCTGGAGAGTGAAGGCCCATCTTGCTGCGGGGAGGCAGTAGTGGGAAGAAGACTTCGCATGACTACCCAAGACCATGATGGTGGCCCCTTTTGATGCATATGGGAGAGCATGTATGCATGGACAAGGGACATAGACCTTGCAATGATACAAGTACTCAAGACACGTGCAGGGGTGGGGTTAAGGAATAATTACAGAAAAAATAATTCTCATTGTGAGGATACTGTGAGAACATAAACCATACTCATGGATGCCTGGATGATAGCCATCCATTTCAGAGAGGTTATGTCTGATCAAGGAGAGGTTTGATAGTCAGTAGGCACAAGGCCATAGTGTCCCCACAAAAAGTTATTGTGAGTGGCTGTGGTAGGTATGAATCCCATTTGGTCTAAGCCAATCAATAGGAGAAGTATTCTGGCAAATCTTTTAGCCTAAGGGATTGTTAAGTTATTCTATTACAACTAAATCTTCCTGTAGGAATTATTTTTAGCAGACACATGGGGTACTAAAAATGGGCATAAACTAAGTGTAGTAGTATCATTACTTTTGCAGACAGCCTTTCTCCTTCATTTTATGTAGAAAACACTCCACTAAAGTCAAAAATGTAGTCAGTGACCCAGGAACTTGGGTTGATAACTACCTTTCTTTGAGCATCATCTGACAACATTTGTCAGGAAATCCTATTTAGCACTGCTAATTGCCAAATGGATATGATCAAGGTCTAAAGAGGTAATCGCTTACTTGTACTCAGCATTTTTTAAACAAAGTACAATTCACTCTTCTGGATGTATCTTACTAAACATATCAAACAATTAGAAAAAAAAAAAAAAATCTTGACCAAAAAAATTTCAGGCCTAAAGTCTCTGAACTGTCAAGAGAAGCTGGAAGTTCCCTTCATTCTGTGTCTTATACACTTTTGGGTTTGGGGGGAGATCTCTGTCTGTCTGTCTTACTACACTATTAAAGACTCCTGGACCTTCTGTATCTTTGCAAGTCCAGTATCTACACCATTAATAGAACCAGGGACCTAAATTTTTCCATAGGCGTGTACAGATTTTTTTCTTTCCTGGAGTGTAGCAGATCACAGTTAACAGTCCTCTGTGTTGTGTGTGTGTAAGCTTGCCCTCATGACAATTCAGTTTCATCCAAAAAACATAGCAGAGTAGATTTTTTATTCTTATTTTTATGCATGAAGATTTGCCATGCATCCAAGCTTCAGAAATGCATGTAACTGTAACACTTATTTCACAAAAACAAGTGCATATATTCATTTTTTTAAATCATGATAGAGGGAGTTATAAAATGTGTTAAATACTCTCTACTCCTGACTGGAAGTCTCAGTCAGAAAGAATTTTTTCATTTTAGTTTTATTCCCTATGTAAATTTGTTTAAAATCTAGAGGATTATGATTGGAGACCTGATCATAACCAAATTATTACTTATTCAAAACATGGATGCCAAGAAATTCACCTCAAGAGAGAAGTTTGAGAGAGAAATTTTTTGGCACCCTTTTAAGAGCATGTAAGGATTATGATTGTTTAGACCCAATCACAAGGCTTTTGTAGTACATGGAGCTTTACCTTCTCCATATTTTTAATTATGAATGGTGCAGTGGTGCAACGTTTGTGTTATCACTTCACAGCAAGAGGTTCTCCGGTCTGATTCTCGGCTGGGGTGCCTTCTGTGTGGAGTCTGCATTTCCTCCCTGCATGCGTGTGGCTTTCATCCAGGTGCTCCGATTTCCTGTCATATTGCAAAGATATGTGCCTGGAGCATTTCTCCCCAGGCCTCTGCTGAAAATTGGCTTTGTTCCAAGTTGAACTTTCCTGGTAAACAAATGTTAAATATATAATAAATAAAAATAAATATACTACCAGTTACAGGAAAAAAATATGAAGGAGCACAAAGTTTTTTATTGCCTTTCAAAGCCTTTGAAATCTGGTAATATATTTTAACATTATGAAAATAGACAGTAAGTAGTAACAGTGTCCCTGTGAATAGCAATCAACTTTAAAAGCTGTTACATTCTTTGTTTTGCTAGAGTCCTCATAAGTGTGTAAGAGTGAAGTTGTAACAACATTTAAAAAACTGCGTTACCTTCTGTCACTGTTTTTTTACTGGTTGACACTATCACTTGTTCATCCCTATCCCAAGACATGATCATAACAACACATAAGGTAAAAAAAGCTTGTTAAACACCTTTCTGGCATTGAAAAGGTGCTTAACAAACCTGTCTTTTTCCTGAAATCAGGGCATACTCACAGAGCTCCACTCATTACATACTGGGCTAAGATTGAGGCTGCAATTGTAGCCATGTTATTATGTCTTGAAGACATGAATGCCAAGAAATTCACTCAAATCAGTGAGACCCAATCATAACTTTTTGTAGGGCATGGAGCTTTATGTACTCCATGTGTTACTAGTTACAAGAAAGAAAGAAAAAACATGCAAACTGTTTTACCAGCTTGGAAAGGCATTACATTGGCAGTGTATTGTTTCACTTGATTTTTCTTATTTTATCCATTTAGAATGCTTTGTGAAAAACATAACATTTACATTTATAAGTATCTAGTCTTTGACTTGGCATGGATTCTTCAGATCACAAGAGGTTAAAATCGTTGTTACGTGTGTTCTCCATAACAGTTTTAAAAGAACTCGTAATTGTGGTAGCTGGCCATTTTTTTATCCAAAACATATTTTTCAGTCCTAGAGGTTATGTTTTTTATAGAAGAATTGCCTTTAGCCTCTTAGTCTGATACATTGTATCTGATTTTGGTCATGAGTCAGTCATTAATTGCAATCAGTTTTGAAAACTTCACATAAACACCTTTAGTGATTGCTTTGCTATTTTTAACCAGTATTTGCTGGTTAAGAAAAATGGGGATGCTAAAAAGTCATGTAGACATTAACATTATTTATGTAGCACTTTCCCAAAGATCAAAGCACTTCATATTAAAATCAAACACATTAACAAAGTACAATTAGTAAGATACGCAACCATTGAAGTCGGAAACAAACAATTTTAAATAGAATGAATTTAAAGTACGTTTTAAGGGCATTGCTTTGTAGATTGTTGCATTAATAATATTTGAAAATCAAAAGCAGACAGACTGAAGCAAAAACTTGTTTGAGGTGGCTTGGGGAATTTGATTCAGCCATTAAACTGCTTGATATTAAGTTAGCAAGATGAGGAATTCTGTCGTGGTAACTGCAAATGCATAAGCATCCAATGTTTCCTCATCCCAAGAGTCCCTAACATATGACAAATGGAGTAGTGAAGGGAGCAGGCAGATGTGTGTTAGTACCTTTTTAAAATAATGAGATCCCTGGCCATGCACACAATTTCTTTGTTCCTCCACAAGCTGTGAAAGGAGTTCTTTATCAACCTGTGAGTCTTTCCTGGTAATATAAGAACTCATAAAAGTGAAGGGTCCAAAGGCTGTCTTACTATCTCAGGCACTGTATTTTATATGAGCTTTATCAGTACATTTCACTGCAGCCATCCTTTGGAGGAGGTGTTAATGCAGCCAGCCTTTAGAGTTGCAAACTCATGTTGTTGCAGGTAAATATTCTACAGCAAAATCTAATGGGCATGTTTTTGAAGGTGTTAAAATGTACATTTGCAGATTTGCTTTGACATGTTTTCTTGAATTAGAGACTGTTGGTAACACCTGTAATTCATGCACATATTCCACTGGTGACTGGTTAGACCCCTCTACTTGGAAGTTCAGCTGACTGACCCTGCTTTGTCATCCATTGTAGTAACCATGAACTTTGACTTGTCTGCTTTTCAGCTCTGTTCATCTCAAATTCATTAATTTCTAAATGTCAGAAATGCTAGAAGTGTATATATAACTGACACATATTTGCTTTTATTGAGGAAGAACAGTGAGTTGGGTGCCATCTGTCTACCAGTGAAACTCCATCTGTTTATGATTTCTCCAGTGACACAATAGTAGATGCCTGTGGAAGGTTGTTTTGTGAGAAAACAGTAATGGAGGAAATCCCACAGAACAGTTGGAGTTCGACTTCCCCACCCAAAGAGTAACTCACCCAAGTGCACATAAAGTTTACAGGAATGTATAAGCACCTACAGTTTGATTTTCCATGTTTGGGGGAATGAAATAAAGAGTCTGTGCTTTGCAGTGTTTGTAAGGCTCCCTACTGAAATGTCAGCACTCGAAATGTCGAATGGTGACAAGGAGGGCTCCCTACTGAAATGTCAGCACTCAAAATGTCGAATGCTGACAAGGAGGGCTCCCTACTGAAATGTCAGCACTCAAAATGTCGAATGGTGACAAGGAGGGCTCCCTACTGAAATGTCAGCACTCAAAATGTCGAATGGTGACAAGGAGGGCTCCCTACTGAAATGTCAGCACTCGAAATGTCGAATGCTGACAAGGAGGGCTCTCTACTGAAATTTCAGCACTCGAAATGTCGAATGGTGACAAGGAGGGCTCCCTACTGAAATGTCAGCACTCAAAATGTCAAATGGTGACAAGGAGGGGTCCCTACTGAAATGTCAGCACTTGAAATGTCGAATGGTGACAAGAAGGCTCCCTACTGAAATGTCAGCACTCGAAATGTCGAATGCTGACAAGGAGGGCTCCCTAATGAAATGTCAGCACTCGAAATGTCGAATGCTGACAAGGAGGGCTCCCTACTGAAATGTCAGACTCGAAATGTCGAATGGTGACAAGGGGGGCTCCCTACTGAAATGTCAGCACTCGAAATGTCGAATGCTGACAAGGAGGGCTCCCTACTGAAATGTCAGCACTCAAAATGTCGAATGGTGACAAGAGGGGCTCCCTACTGAAATGTCAGCACTCGAAATGTTGAATGCTGACAATGCAAAAAAAAAGACTGACCCTACAGAAGAGTAAGTCTTGAACATTGCTATTCTCCTTTAAATGTCTTTTTTGCAGCACCCCCCCCCAACCTTGGACTTGGTATATGTAAGTTCACTTTTTCAGCAATTCAGTCTCCGTGTTTTGGAACTCACTGTAGTGGGTCCCACCATTTCAAATGGTTAATGTTTATCGCTTATGTTAGTACCTGTAGAGCAATATTAAATTTTCTGGCCACTTTACAGGGCAAGTAGCCATCCTTGTGCAACTCATGTTGTACTGTGTGTGTGTGTGTGTGTGTGTGTGTGTGTGTGTGTGTGTGTGTGTGTGTGTGTGAGTGAATGGAATGTACCAGTGCGAATGTGGGATACCTCTGCACTGTTCCTAACTTCTCTAAATATGCAGAGTTTTAATTACACTTTCGATATGTTCCTGGTAAAATTTGCTTTTTTTTTGGCAAATCATTGATGATTTTGGTCACTGACTAATGGAAGACATTTAATTTTTAGACTTCATATCCCTCAGAAAAAAACATGTTATTGTAGCATACCTGTCAATTTTCCTTGATTTTTGCCTTATATGTGTAGTATGCTCCTTAGGAAATGGAAATTTATTGCCGAGTTTTAAATTCTTCCTGTGAAAGGGCCACCAGTGATCTGTAACATGAGTAGGAAGGAAACATGTCTTTTATTTGTCCACTGTGATGTCACACACATATTTCTCAACTGTCCCTGATTTTGACTCAAATTTTATCTCTGTCCCTCCAAGTCCCTCCCAAAACCTGATAGCTTTTGGAGAAAAGGTGGTGAATTGCACATAATAAATAATGATAATAAAATTTATAGACTTATTTTACTTCAAATCCTATATATTAATTTACAGTCTCTTATTGTGTCAGTGTTTAAAGTTAATAATGTCAACATTTTAAAAGTGGCCCTGATTATCCTTGATTATTTCTGGACCTGTCCCTGAGTCTGTTGAGATTTGTCCCTGATTGGCTGAGAGCTATGATGTCACAGAGTGGGCATGATTACATGGAGGCATTCCTGACTTCTGTGATGTAGGATAAGTCACTGTAATTGAATGAAATGATTATCAAAGTAAAACATCATCTGATGACAATAAAAAGTATATCAGTTTAACAAGAAAGCAGAAACAAAAACATAACGGGCATAATAAAGATTGATGAACACTTTGGAAAATCACTTTAAAAGTGGAGCAAGACTTGTGATGTCCTGCTAAAAGATCATCCAGTTACCCACATGAATGCAGTGTCAGCACTGTGGCCTCTTCTAAACCCAGACTATAAAGCACTGCATGTGTGACTTTTGATTTTTTGAATTAGTTATAAAAATCTTAAGGAAAGAAAATCTAAATATACAAAGTATTTCTATTTTCTGAACTACAGATTCTGGGTTAGAAAAGCTTTAGCACCCTGGCTGCATACGGTTTCTAATAACATTTTCCTGTGCCCTTTTTGTCTGTGTGACTATCAGTCATCAAGATTTCCCCTGTTGGTTTAGAGCCTGTTTGTTCCCTATACTGTGTTCCCTGGCATGGAGGAGGGAAAGAGAGAGAGAGAGAGCTGGTGGAGTCATCATCCAGGCAACCTTCTTGGTGGTTTGTGTCCTCAATAATGTCCTGGCAATGAGGACCAGCAGCAATCTGTTCACCACGCCGCAGGACATCAAAAGCAGATGGAGTGAGTACTTCCAGCAGCTTCTGAATGAAGAAAACCCTACAGAAGTTGTATTACCTAAGACACAGCTTACAATGAAAGTAGAGGAGGAGCCACCCTAGGAGAAGTAAGAACAGCACTAAGGAAATTAAATCAGAGAAAGGAGCAGGCTCAGATGAGGTCACCGCAGATATGGTAAAGATGCTGGGTGAGATAGGGGAGAAATGGTTCCTGAGGGTACTCATAGCAGTGTGGAGAGAAAGGTGTGTCCCAGATGACTGGAGAATAAGCATACTCATGCCAGTGTACAAGAACAAATGGGACAACCACAACTGTGGGCTGTACAGGGTCATCAGACTCCTATCACATGAAAGTTCTGGAGAGGGTGTTTGATAAAGGAATAAGCAGAGTAGTGGAATGTAAGATGGGAGATGAGCAGTTTGGATTCAGATCGGCATTCTGCATAACTGACCCAATGTTTGCAGTGAGACAGATGTTTGAGAAGAAGCTAGAGATGAGGAAAGAAGCCAACTAGACATCCCTTCAGTTGGAGAAAGCAAGTGACAAGGTCCCAAGAAAGGTGATGTGGGCAGTCCTGTGATGGTTCACGGTCCCAAAAACAGTGGTAGTATTAGTGCAGGCTGTGTGCAGCAACCCAGTGACACAAGTTAGAACAATGTTCGTACTTACAGAGGGGTTCCAAATGGGAGCGGATGTGTATCAGGGTTCATCTCTGACCCCACTTCATACTGGTGATGGACTACATTAGTAAACTGGCCAGAGGGAACAGATAACAGTGAGGCAGAGCAGCTGAGAAAGCAAGAGGTGAAGTAGGCTGCACACTGTGGGACAGATGAAGAAATGGGGTCATCAGAATAGAATCCAAGTCGTTCCTTTTGCAGAAAAGGGCAAAATGAAGAGCTCAAGATGGTTCTGGCACATGTGCAAGAAAGCTGAAGACAATCTAGTGAAGAAGACTGGGGACAGACAGAAGCAAGAGGAAACAAGGGCATCCAGCAAAGAGATGGATGGATTGTGTGAGAGAAGACCTGACGCAGTTGGGTATGACTGTCAAAGAAGGCAGGAGAGTGACATTGAATTCAGAGAGACAGTGGCAGTGTATGTCACACCCCAACCTCATGCAGAAAATGGGAAAAAGGGGTTGATTTTGATGATGATGATGATGATGATGACAAACCCAGATCCTTAATTACCTCTAAATTTAAAAAATAGGATAATATAGTACTTAAGGATATTTACTGTTTTTCATACAATAATTTATACCGTTATACTTGCATTAAAGGAAACACTCTATACTTTGACCAGTCCACTAAATAATCTGCAAAGTGTTGAAATTTTAACTGATCACTAATACGAGTTATAATGCCACCATTGTTGGTGTTGTCAGTAAGTTTACTAATCCAAACCTGTTCTTGACTTTCTGTTATAAAAGTAAAAAATTAAACAGGAATGGTTGCCACACTGAACCCTGCAGCACCCTGTTGTTGAAAATTTTATAATCAGATAATTCACTAAGTTTAACGTTACTTATTATATTCGTTAATCTGCTCTAAATCTTTTTAATAATACAACTGTTTATTTCAAGGTTTCCATTCTCACTAAATCTCTCCTTGTCATTCCATTTCAAATGATGCTGCTAGGACTATATATGCTATCCACTGGTAACAGTGTCCATTGCATCAATAACATTAAGAAAAAAATTCAAGAATTAGGTCTGACAAAATTTTCCTGCAGAAAACCCCTGCTGATGTATAATCCCATCTTTGTCTATGATGTAAGGAAATTATCCTCAGTAATATCTTTTCAAATAGTATGCCACGGTGGTACAGGGGTAGCATTGTTACCTCACAGCAAGAGGTTCTCCCATTCGATTCTCGGCTTGGCTTGGGAGTGCCTTCTGTGCGGAGTCTGCATGTCCTCCCCGTGGTTGGGTAGCGTTCGAAAGACATGCGTGCGTAAATGGGCATGCCTTCGTTGAAGGTTGGGCATTGAGCTGGCACCTCAGCATTTCATAAAAATCTACTGCCAGTCATTAGCGGACCGGAGTTCTGCTGTGGCGACCCCTTACCGGGAAAAAGCAGAAAGACACAAACAATACCTTTTCAAATAATTTCCCAGATATACTTGTCAGACTTATCAATTTGTAATTATTTAAGAGACCATTATTTCTACCTGTCGGAAGTGGCACAATATCACCTTCTTCCACATATCTGGGACATGACCTATTGTTATGCTTTCCTGGAACAAATGTGGCAGACAGGTCACCAATGCCACGGATATCTTCTTTAAAATTACCCATTTAGACCACCCAGTTCTGCAGCAGAGTAAGGTTTAATTCTTCCTTTAGCAGAAGTCATATTTTCCTCTCTAATTTATGGATAACTATGTAATATTAACTGCTGACTAGATGTCACATTTTTTATTATCACCAAAAAATATATTTAAAAAAATCATATTATTTCTATAGTATCAGTAATAGACCATTGTTTAGCTTTATGGCAGTCCTGCAGTGTCCACCTTCCCCTTTAAGTCTTAATTGCCTGTGAAAGGACATGTTGTTGTTTTATCTATATGTAGATGTATATATATGTGTGTGTGTGTATATATATATATATATATATATATATATATATATATATATGCCAGCCTGAGTTCATATGTGCCTTTAATTCTATTATATTTTTTATTATTATTAAATTATTATATATTATTAAAATTATTATGTAAACTTTATACTGTATTGTCATACTAGTGATCTAATTTCCTAAGAAGTCAAACGTATTTAGCAGCTATGTACCAGGATCTTCCAATATTGTTAGACAAAGTGAAAATACAACCCTTCTATAGTCATTTTATCAATAAATTGGATGTCTCTTGTTTGTTTTTGTTAGCATTTATGCAAAAATTATGTCTAATTGTATATCTAGTAGATAATATAACTTGTTTAATGTTATTTTGAATTTCTTTATCGTTATTTGTGTTTTTGTTTACATTTTTAAGTTTACTAAAGTTATACTTCATTCTTTGTGGATTATACCAACATGTCTGTACTAAAATAATTTAGAAAGCAATGTCCGACTATTCAGTAACAGTAAATGATAATATTCAATAACAACTTCCTTTCAGTTTTGAGATAGTCTGTACATTAAGGGTACCCTAGAGTTTTGGCCTAAGTGTATTCATTAACTATGGGATGCAGTCTTGCAGATGTCTTGTGCAATCACGTTACTTTTCACATCTCAACCTTTTTACTTTGAAGAACTATATACACACACTCCGTATGCCTTAGTACAGTTCCAAGAGATAAATTGCTTTGTAAAATGTTTCACTCAAACCTTAGCTCAGTCTCAGTTCCAGACATGTATATCGAAAAACTAGCTTTCCCAATCATTATTATTGTTATTATTATTATGTAAACTTTATACTGTATTGTCATACTAGTGATCTAATTTCCCAAGAAGTTAAACATATGTTTCATCTAACCCTGGAAAATGAAGATGCCATCAGTTTCTTTACAGTATCTGGTGATATGAGCAGGTAAAACAATAGATCTACAAAACGTGGTGATATAGGCAGGTAATACAGTGACTCTACACCACCTGGTTTTATGAGTAGGTGAGGCTGTGAATCTACAGTTCCTGGTGTTACCAGCATGTAAAACAGTTAGTCTGTAGCACATGATGATATAAGCAAGTAAGGCAATGAGTCTACAGTATCTGATGGTTTACCTTCATAATTCCGACAACCAGATCCCCAAAACAGCTTCCGCGAACTACAAACTGCGACTTTTCAAACCCGCGAATGCTGATGTTCCGAATAACAAAATCTTGCCCCCTTTTTGACCCATGGTAGCACTTGTTTCAGGTGTGGAGTTGTCGGAAATGTCAACGTTCACTGTTTTTTCGTAATTTAGAGAAGTCAGTGGGACAGAATTTGCGGAAACAGTTCATGCATCTGCATGTTCGTGGATGTGCTTTCTTAAATATGGAGGTACACTGTACCTGATGATATGGGTAGGTAAAGGGTGAGGGGTAAGGTACTGAATCTATAGCTCCTGGTGATGCAAGTGGGTAAAAATGGTGATAAGGCAGGTAAGGGTGTCAAGTACCTGGCCATACAGACAAATAAAGAGCAAATTTACACATATAGTATACAGTCAGGTAAGGCAATGAGTCTGCAGCATCTAATGATAATGCAGATAAAGCAGTGAATCTACATTACCTGGTGATATGAGCAGGTAAGGTGGTGAATCTGTAATAGTTGGTGATATAGGAAGGCCAGGCAATAAATCTACAGTGTTTAAATACTTGGGATCAGTAGTTCAGAGTAATGGTGAGTGTGAAAGAGAGGTGAAGAAGAGAGTACAGGCAGGATGGAGTGGGTGGAGAAGAGTGTCAGGAGTGATTTGTGACAGATGAGGACCAGAAAGAGTAAAAGGGAAGGTCTACAAGAGGGTAGTGATACCAGCTATGTTATATGGGTTGGAGACAGTGGCATTGACAAAAAGGCAGGAGTCAGAGCTGGATGTGGCAGAGTTAAAGATGTTAAGATTTGCACTGGGTGTGACGAGGGTGGACAGGATTAGGAATAAGTATATTAGAGGGTCAGCCCAGGTTGGAAGGTTTGGAGACAAAGCCAGAGAGGCAAGATTACGTTGGTTTGGACATGTTCTGAGGAGGGATGCTGAGTATGTTGGGAAAAAGATGCTAAGGATGAAGCTACCAGGTAACAGGAAAAGAGGAAGGCCTAAGATAAGGTTTATGGATGTGGTGAGAGAGGACATGCAGGTGGTTGGTGTGACAGAGCAAGGTGCAGAGGACAGGAAGAAATGGAAACAGATGATCCGCTGTGGCGACCCCTAACGGGAACAGCCGAAAGAAGCTGATGGACCTGGTGGTACAGGCAGATAAGGAGGTGAATGTATAGCACCCTTGATACATGCAAATTACTCAATGAATCTATAGTATTTGGTGACATTCTTCATGAAGGTGGCAAACCTGCAGCATCTTGTGATTTGCTCAGTTAAGGTGGTGCCTCTACAGCACCTGTGATACAGGTAGAAAAGCAGTAAATCTGCATCACTTGCTGATATGGGAAGGTCAGTATTTGTGTAGCACATATATTAAATTTCAAAAATGCCATGAAAAAGTTGAGATTTGAAGGACCAAATGTCTTTTCCCAGACATGCCTTCATTGAAAATATTCTACTACCTCGTGCCACCTTTGTGGGGTAAAGTATAATAAACCTCCTTAATGTGCCACCTTTGTGAGGTAAAGTATAATAACCACCTTTGTGGGGTAAAGTATAATAAACCTCCTTAATGTGCCACCTTTGTGGGGTAAAGTATAATAAACCTCCTTAATGTGCCACCGTATAATAACCACCTTTGTGGGGTAAAGTATAATAAACCTCCTTAATGTGCCACCTTTGTGGGGTAAAGTATAATAAACCTCCTTAATGTGCCACCTTTGTGGGGTAAAGTATAATAAACCTCCTTAATGTGCCACCTTTGTGAGGTAAAGTATAATAAACCTCCTTAATGTGCCACCTTTGTGAGGTAAAGTATAATAACCACCTTTGTGGGGTAAAGTATAATAAACCTCCTTAATGTGCCACCTTTGTGGGGTAAAGTATAATAAACCTCCTTAATGTGCCACCTTTGTGGGGTAAAGTATAATAAACCTCCTTAATGTGCCACCTTTGTGAGGTAAAGTATAATAAACCTCCTTAATGTGCTACCTTTGTGGGGTAAAGTATAATAAACCTCCTTAATGTGCCACCTTTGTGGGGTAAAGTATAATAAACCTCCTTAATGTGCCACCTTTGTGGGGTAAAGTATAATAAACCTCCTTAATGTGCCACCTTTGTGGGGTAAAGTATAATAAACCTCCTTAATGTTCTACATCAGACAGAGTAAAAAGAAATTAATGCATTATGTAAGCAGATGCAGAACTTTGTGAAGCACAGGGGATGGGAGGGCTACAGACTGGGGACCATATGGGCAACAGATTAGTACATCAAATAAAGACAGTGAAATGCAGATTTACAACAATATTTTGAGTAGACAAATATTTAAAGTGCAGATAGAGAAAGGCAGCTGCATATTTACAACAATATTTTGAATGAATGAATGAACAAAATTTAGCAGTAGCTTCTTAATTTAAAAGTTGGTTTACAGTTAATGAAGGCTCCAGGTTTGCTTTTTTGCTGGGGCACAATATGGGCTCAGTAGCTAGCTGGTAGGGCTTGTAGAACATCTGGAGATTACAAAAAGCACAGTAAACTATAGAATGCATGATAAAAATTCACCTGCAATCCATTGTTGAACATAAAAGACCATTTATCTGTATTTCCGTCTGAAAAAACAATAAATGCCACAGTCTAATAATGTATATATTTTAATATCCTGGCAATATGCACAACACAGAGAATAATTACATTTGTGTTACACAAAGATTATGTTTTTTATGAAATGTTACTCATGTTACAGTATAACAAATCTGCTATTAGCTAAAAATACAACAGAATTGGGACAATGGAAGTAACACATTTGTGCCTCAGTAAAAAAGAGAAAAAGAATCTTATAACACAAATTCAAGATCAGCTAGCTGTACCTGTTATGCACTGATCAGAGATTTGGGTTTAATTTAAAACTTGTTTTGAATCCCAGAACAAAGTGCCCCTTTTCAGAGGTGACCTGGGATCTCTGAGTGACTTACTCAAAATCACACAGTAGGCAAATAGAGGTAGAATTCATACCCTGTACCTTTGATTACAGGAAGCAGTTTAACAGCTTAAAGCTTCAAGTGTCAGACAACTCTTTTTCACTTAAAAAGTTAGCAGAACAGCAGCTGTTGCATGAATATGCATTTTCAGACTAATATGAACTATGAAACTCTGCCGGCTGACATTACTGACAGTAATCCTTATTAATTTACCAGAAAAAAAAAAAAAAGATTTGTTTTTACTTATTTGTTTTCCAGGTAAGCATGTTGGACAAATTGTCCCTTTTCAAAGGTGACTCTTGGGTACACTTTAGTTAAATGATTTACTGACATTTACTCAGTATACAAATGAAGGTGGAAGGGATCAAACCCTCCACCCTGGGCAGCTCATTAACAACTCACAGATTTAATTCTCTGCATTAACTACTAGACCAGTTATTGAGGGACAGGGCTTGAATCTAGGAATATAAGACAGACTTAGAGATGTTGCAAAATCAGAGGCAGATAAAGTGGCAACATTTATTTATTTTATTTATTCTATTTTATTTTACTTTATTTTGTTAACCTGGGTAGAGCACTGATCCCATTGGACTTATTTCAGTCTTAGCCTGCGGTAAACATAATAGATACATGAGGTTATTTACAGAGTGAATGGCAAAATGCAATACAGACAAATATTGTATACAAAATGAATATCAGAGTGGGCTAGATGGTATCCTACTGTGTACAAAGAGAGCATTTGAGAAGGACAACCACTGTAGCCTCTTAATCCTGCTGTGTTCCCTCCCTCAAAAAAAAAAAAAAAAAAATATATATATATATATATATATATATATATATATATATATATATATATATACAGCTGCTCTTACTGCAACTGTCTTAGTTGCTGTTCTGCATGCTGTTACTTACTCTGCACGTATTACTGCTTATTAGGAACCATCTAATTTAATGCCTTCTGCACTTGTTTTTTAGTCATTTGTTAATTTAATTGCATTTAATTAAACTGTATTTGCTGTAATACTGATACATGTGTGCTAGCCTGCACTGCATTTGAATTGTATTTACTGCTGTTTTAGCTGCTTTTCTGTAAAAAAAATAAATAAATAAATAAATAAAAAATTCCTAGCTTGTTTCCTGCCTTTTCTGTAACTTGTCTAGTCCAGATACAGACTTGCTGTATCCAGGACTGTTTGTATGCTCCTGAGCCCCCCAAGCCTTTCTGTGTTGGAGGGAAGTCTTCTAGCTTATCAGTGGGAGTGGTAAGCATCAGGTAGCCTATCTACCATGGGAATAGTGGGTTTTGGCCCATAAATTGTAGTTTATTGGCCATTTAGGCAGTTTTCCATCTCTTTCAACTTGCTGGCTTAAAAGCCTGCATTTGCGCTTGTTCCCTATCTTTCCTGTAACTAGTCTAGTCCAGGTACAGATTTGCTGTATCCAGGACTCTTTTTGTAAGCTTCTGTACCCCCCAAGCCTTTCTGTGTTGGAGGGAAGCCTTCTAGCTTATCAGTGGGAGTGGTAAGCATTAGGTAGCCTATCTACCATAAGAGGAGTGGTTCCTGGCCCAGAAATTGTAGCTACTGGCCGTTTGGGCAGCTTTTCCCCATCTCTTTCAACTTTCTGGTTTAAAAGCCGCACTTGCGCTGTTTCCCACCTTTCCTGTTACTAGCCTAGTCCAGATACAGAGTTGCTGTATCCAGGACTGTTGGTAAGCTTCTGAGACCCGCAAGCCTTTCTCTGTTGGAGGGAAGCCTTCTAGCTCATCAGTGGAGTGGTAAGCACTAGGTAGCCTGTCTACCACAAGAGGAGTGGTTCTGGCCCAGAAATTGTAGTTTATTGGCCATTTGGGCAGTTTTTTCCATCTCTCTCAACTTTCTGGTTTTAAAACACGTGTTTGCACTTGATCCCCACCTTTCCCGTAACTAGTGTAGTCCAGGTACAGATTTGCTGTATCCAGGACTGTTTGTAAGCTTCTGAGCCCCCCAAGCCTTTGTGTTGGAGTGCAGCCTTCTAGCTTATCAGTGGGAGTGGTAAGTACTGGGTAGCCTGTCTACCACAAGAGGAGTGGTTCTTGGCCCAGGAATTGTAATTTATTGATCATTCGGGAAGTTGTCCATCTTTTTCAACTTTCTGGTTTAAAAGACCACATCTGCACTTGTTTCCCATCTTTCCTGTAACTAACCTACTGGAAAGCACTAGAAAGCCTTAAACTGATACAAGCCTTCTAGCTTAAAAGAGAGACTTTGGAGTGATTGAGTATCCATTTTCTGTATTTTCTTGCTGTACTTAACTGTTTTCCGCCTAAACGCTGATTTTTCCAGCACTTACTGTGATTTAAAAGCTTGTTTTTTTCACATATTGTACTTATTTGACTGCCTGCACTTTTAAAAAGTTGTTTTTTGTTTAAATAAATTGTTTAACTGTTGTAGGCCACACACTAAAGTGCGATATCCTTTTCTGATCGCTTGTAGTAGTTTAAAGCTGTTCTAAGTGTACTTTTTACTGTTTTTGCCTTATCTTTTAAAAAAAAAAATCTTGTTTCTCGCCTTTCTAAGCTAGTATAGTCCAGTTTTCAGGCTAGTGCTGATTTCAGGGCTGTGTTACAAGTTTCTGAGTTGCCCATACCTTACTTGGATAGAGGGAAGTTTCTCTGTTCACCTGTGAGAGAGGGGAACTTTGAGCAGCCATCTGTCCTTGAAGGATTGGTTCCAGCCCAGAAGTTAGTAGATTAAAAACCACGTTTGCACGGTTATATGCGACGGGCAGCACTGGTTAGCTAGGGTTAAATTATTCCTGGCTCCACTAAGTCTCCTCTTCAGTTTTTCACTTGAAACTAATCTAACTCTCAACCTAAGCACTCAAAAAGCATCCTACAGTCCAGCACTTGCTCAGACCTAATAGCAAGCACTAATATACCCTGACACTTGACTGCCCAGCAGGGCAAGGCTCTTTATCCACCCTTCACCAACCAAGTGACTAAGCAGCTCACCCTACTATTCAGGCATGACCAAAGGGCAACTTCAGGTGTACTCTCCAGTCCAGCTGGTGAATCTGGGTATCCTGAGGCAATGTTACAACTGCCTCATGTACACAGACAGCCCTCTCCTCCTACCACAAAACACTAACATATGCAAGAGATGCAATTATACAGCCAAACTGGAGACTAAGGTCTCTCCACCCAAGACTGGAACAGACGGTCATGAGGAGAAGGTTAACACTTGCACCACACCTCCATAGACCTACTTAACCAGCACTGGCAAAAAAATACACATAAATACACAAAATCATAATCAGAGGCTCTAAATAAAAACCTGCAAAAGCATCAGAGAGCTCTAAAGCAGACACCCACAAAGCCTGCACCTCCCATCACAAACCAGACAACACATAAAACACAAAATCAATGTGCCGTACAATTACAGCCCTTAAGGCGAAATAACATACCTAACACACTAGTAATGGGCGACTCAATAGTCAGGCACATTGACGCCCCACTCACTAGGCTGGACAAGGAGAAGGTTACTGTTAGCTGCCTATCGGGAGCCAGAATCCGCCACATAACACAAGCACTCAGGTCACTCCAGAACAAGTACAAATATGACTCTGTCATTGTTCATGTTGGTGTGAATGACCTGAAATGTACCTCCCTGGACTACATGAAATGAGACATGGAAGAGCTCTCTGATCATGTAGCCCAGGTGGGTATGACCCTTACCCTGAGTAGCATCCTGCCCTCACCAAGAATGAACAATCAGTATAAAGAAAAAATGATCGATTTAAACAATTGGCTAAGCTTCTGGTGTCATTCAAAGGGGATCCAGTGTCTGTCAGCCTGGGATGACATGCTAGACAAGCCACGTTGCTTTGCAAGAGATGGCTTGCACCTGTCACCCCTTGGCTTTCAAATACTGGCCAAGGCTCTTGCTGCCCCCATAGTGCCTTTTTTAGGCAAGGCTCAAAATTCAAACCCACCACTGTAAACAACACAAGTAAAAAAAATGAGGGTTATGCTACTCAACGCTAGGAGTTTAAGTCTCAAAATGCATGCGCTCGAAGCACTCCTAAGTATGGAGAACGTCGACATCTGTGCAGTAACTGAAACCTGGTTCAAGGCTCCAGAGAGCACTCCAGCACTACTGGGCTACAACTCATACCACACATTTCGGCCACAGAACACAGACCGAAACACAAAAGGAGGGGTGTATCCATATTCATCAAGGATACACGCACCTCCAGGTTAGTGGCGCAGCATGATACCTCTGAGATCATCCATGTGCAACTAACATCAGGCAAATCTGCAATGCCAATTGTGGCCTGCTACAGATCACCTCCATGACCCAGGACCACCACTCCGTCTTTCTGGAGACACTGGAAAACATGAAGGTCCTACTGAACACCCTGATATTGGGCGATTTCAATTACCCTGCCATTAATTGGGAAAACTACTTGAGTACAAACTCCCAGGCTCAGAGCTTCCTGGAATTTATCAACTCAAATGCCCTGGATCAGCTGGTAAACTCCCCTACCAGATGCCACAACATATTGGACTTGGTCATCACCAACATGGGCGACATGTGTTCCGTACCGGAGGTCAACCCGTCACTGGTTAGATCAGACCATAAACTAATCACCCTGGATGTCCACACCCCACAACCACCCCCCAACCAAGGAAACCACAGTGAAAAAAATTTCTAAAGCAAACTTCACCTTACTTAAGGCAGAGGTGGTAAGTTTCACAGCCCCCACGCTAAAGGATAACACTGCCCAAGATGCAGAATCCTTTACAATTGCACTCTATGAGCACCTATAAGGATGCATGGATCGTGCCATCCCTAGCAAGACCAAGACTCACTCCCCTAAGAGAAGGAAACCAGTCTGGTGGACCCCTGACATAAACAGGTTATACAACAGAAGGAGGAAACTAGTTCAGAAAAAAAGCAAATCCCAAGAAGGAAAGACATCCCTGATCAGTATCAGTAAGGAACTAAGGTCCCTCATAAAATCATCCAAGGCTAACTTCGAAAGAAAAATAGCCAAGAATTCGAAAGATAACCACAAAGCCTTCTTTAGCTATGTCAAGAATCTAAGTGGCAACTCGCAGATATGCTCTGAGCTAGTGCAAAATAGCACAAAATATACTGAACCTACTGATATTGCCAACATCCTGGCAGATAGATTCAGTGCAAACCTCACCTTCCTCTCACCTTCAAAAAGGCCCACAACAATACCTGAAAAGTGTAGTGTCCTGGAAATCACAGAAGCACAGGTGAAAACAGCCCTTTCAAAAGCCAAAAACACAGCATCAATGGGGCCAGATGGTGTCCCAGGCTGCGTCTTGCATGAACTACAGAACAAACTAACCCCCCACCTAAACACGCTGTTCAGCCTCAGCCTCTCCACAGGCTACGTGCCCATAGAATGGTGCACAGCAACGGTTATTCCGCTCCACAAAGGAGGGGCCACAACTGACCCTGGTAACTATCGCCCCATAAGCCTGACTAGCCTGGTCTGCAAGGCTATGGAGCGCATCATCATGGAACTCATTAACAAAGACATTGGGAACCTCCAAACACTTGACCCAACCCAGTTCGGCTTTGGTAAGGGCAGATCATACCTACTAAACCTGGTTGACTTCTTCGAGACAGTCACCAAGGCCATAGACGAGGGAGAGGTGGTTCACACAGCCTACCTTGATCTTACCAAGGAGTTCGACACCATTCCTCACTCGGGTATTATAGAAAAACTCACCAGCCTGAACATAAACCCATACGTCACAAGATGGGTTGCCAACTGGCTTACAGACAGAACTCACATGGTAAGAATAGCGGGCTCCATGTCCGACTCTAAACCAGTCACAAGTGGCGTCCCGCAAGACTCAGTTCTGGGACCCCTACTGTTTGGCATATATTTCTCAGAAGTACAGGCAAACACAGGAGCACTATGGCTAACCAATTTCACCAATGACTGCAAACTGGGAGCCATAATTGACTCTCTGGCTGACATGGACATCCTTCAAAAAGACCTTACTGAGATAGACACCTGGTGTCAAAGTCATGGCCTCAAGCTAAATGCCAAAAAATGCATAGTCATCCTGTTTGGGAAAAACAAAACACCCACGAATTACCACATAGGCGGCAGCCCCCTTAATACAGAAGAGGTAATAAGAGATCCGGGGACCCAGGTAGATAGTAATCTCTCCTTTGACAGTCATATTGCCAAAGTAGTTAGGAAATCCTTCTATGTGGCCCATCTAATTACTAAGGGGTTTGCATCTAGAAATAAAGAGGTTAAAGTGCTCCTCTACTCGTCACTCATCAGACCCATCGTAGAGTACAATGCCCCATTTGGGATGTGCCTCACAAGACACTTCCAACAGCTGGAAAGACCACAAAAGCACCTCACCAAGAGGATTACTGGCCTTAAACATATGTCCAATGCAGCCCGACTGAAAAGCCTCTAGCTGTACTCGGTGGCATATTGCTTACTCAGAGGTGATCTCTGCCTGACTTACAAAGACATGTCCAACTCAGAATTGATGGACATGCTCCATCTAAAGAAATCCAAGTCACTGCGAGCCACGTGTTCTAGTGAGGTAAACCTCACCACAACAATAAATAGAACATGCTGGAGGGATAGATTCCTATCACAGAGACTCCCCATGCTTTGGAACAAAATTCCAAACTACATTAGGCAGAGCCCCTCACTAACACTCTTCAAGAGAAGCCTTGACGAGTGGATGGGTAACAGAAAATACACCCCTAGGATCACTTCATTGGCTCTGCTTGACAGAGGCTCAGTTAATTAATCAATGGGGCAGCGAAAGCCGACACACTCTGGCTAGGCTTAAAAATGCCCTAGGGCAGATACCCTAGTACCTACCTATGAACCTATAAGGACAGTAGATACATGGCATTATACTTGGAGTAACTGACAAAACACAATATATACACGTGCATTATCAAGAGAGTGGATGTCAGGGTTAGCATGCTGTAACACCCCTACACTGGCCCAGTAATCAAGGATCCTCAGTCCTCACCACTAACACCAGTGAAGGACGTGCATATTGGGAGGATGACAAGCACACAGAGTAAAGTACAATTTCCCTAAAGAGCACACAGAGATCACAGTCAGTCTGGGACTGGTTTCTCCCCCCTTTCTCCAGATCCCCAGTAAGACTCCCCACTGGCACAGCTATAGGGTTAAGATCTCAACCGAGTGGTCAAGCCAAAACCTCCAGCACCCTCTCTGTGCAACCAGTGCTTCGTGTCCCTGCACAAGTAGCTGACACGCACATAATTTGAGATGTGATTTATATACAAACACAAAGACACTCCTGGGGAAGGCTGGCACAGGTTCACTAGCTATGCCCCCTTCTGCCCAGACTATAAAGTAGAAATCTCTGCCACCAACCACCCTTACTTATCAGCTACTGTAAGGCCCTTACAAAAGGGTGACCAGTTCTATTGTGTAATGTTATTATTATCCAAATGGTAAGTGTGTCCAAGACTAAGGCTATTTAGGTGTGGCATATACAGTGTCACTAAATACATATGTAAGTACTCTGAGCTTAAATATCTCTAAACAAACCAGCCACAATTAAAATGTTTAAATATATTTAATAATAAATAATAAAAGGAGAAGACAATACTCATTAACTCAACACATTGACAGAGTTCAGAATCACAGGAAATACTTTAAAACAACATTGCAGGACAGTCTCAAATAAACACAGAAAATGTCTAAACTAATCTTTACTGTATTCTTATCTATATCTAAGAGATACTATGCCCTATAATTACTTATTTACAGAGCCAGGCAAATATAGATGAGAAGTGCTGATGAGAGGATGTTTCTAGGTCCAAGACAAAATGCAAAATGCACAGACACACTCTCTGAGATAGTTCTTTAATTGTTATCATACATGTCTGCTGGGTTATCTCAGATTACATAATTCTTATCACTTCTGCCTTTATTTCCCAGGCTAACAGAAACTTTAAAATGAACACCTCTGTGTCAAAAATATTTATGCCTAAGAAGTTGCCTGGAACTGGAAATTGTAAAACCAGTTAAATACTTTTACCCTTGAAACCTGTAATTATTTCTGTTTCTAGACAATAGAAAGAATTTCTAGCTGTAGACATCCTGTCTTTTTTTCTGTATTAACTAACTTTATAATACATCGTAAAACTCTTCACTTATTTTCTCAGAGTTTGCAAGTTAACTCTGTATGTTCCAGCTACTACTAAGAAAACACACATTTACATAGACATATAGTTTGTACACATTTCTGCTCTTTTCCAGCAGGGTACACTGTGGTTACATTCTTGAAGCTCAGTACAGAACATACAGTTCAACACACCAGCATTTTAATGTGTACATAACATATAGTTTTCTTACATTTGTAAGATAAACATACAAATCATATTACTATTCACAGATAGCATGGAATTATTTAGAAAATTCTAGCTAGCTGGGCTGGCATTGTCACACCCCCTCCCCCACCCCATGAGAACTCATGCTAGTATTTCAAGTGACCCTTGAGAAACATTGCTTGAGAGGGTTGAACCTATCTGGGAATACATTACCCCATTCCCTGTCTTGAGACCCCATCTGCATTGGCATTGCTAACCCCACTGCCGTGCTGCACTGACATATCATATGCTTCCAATCCTAGGCTCCACCTTAGTAACTTGGCATTTTGCTGGCTGGCTTGATGTAGCCATGTTAAGGGATTGTGGTCTGTAACTACATTGAATTTACTGCCATACAGATAAGGCTGAGGTTTCTGCAGTGCCTACACTATGGCTAGACATTCCTTTTCTATAGCTGCGTAGCATTCCTCCCTGGGTTGAAGCCTACAACTGAGATAAGCCACTGAGTGTTCTTTTCCCACTGAAGAAATCTGGCTAAGTACAGCCCCCACCCTGTGGTTTGAAGCATCCACCTGTACAACAAATTATTTTCTATAATCTGGACTGGCTAGCACAGGGGGTCCTCCCCAAGCTTCTTTAAGCTTCTGGAATGCCTGCTCACATGTTGAGGTCCACACTACCTTATCTGGCCTGTTTTTTTCCTTGTTAGGTCTGTGAGGGGAGCAGCTATGGTACTATAATTGAGGACACATTTTTTGTAAAACCCTACTGTCCCGAAAAATGCCCTCACCTGCTTTTTGGTAACAGGTGCAGGCCATGACTGAATGGCTTCCACTTTGTCAGGTTCTGGCTTGATCTTACCACTCACCACTCTATATGTCCCAGGTAGGAGACCTCTGCCATACCCAACTGACATTTGCTGGGCTTAATGGTCAACCCTGCTACCGGTAGTCTACCCAGCACCTCCCTGACATGCTGATGGTGCTCTTCCCAGGAATACCTGTAGATGGCTATATCATCTAGGTATGCAAGGGCAAAATCTCCTGCTAATGCTAGGGTATGTTCTACCAGCCTCTAGAAAGTTGATGGGGCATTTTTAATCCCAAGGGGCATTTTTGTGAACTCATACATGCCAAAAGGAGTCACAAAGGCTGACCTCTCTCTAACACTGGGAGTCAAGAGCACCTGCCAGTAACCCTTAGTAAGATCAGTG
The DNA here is from genome assembly GCF_019279795.1 of Protopterus annectens. Lineage (NCBI taxonomy): Eukaryota > Metazoa > Chordata > Ceratodontiformes > Protopteridae > Protopterus > Protopterus annectens. Next base: position 374,880,902 of record NC_056750.1, read on the forward strand.
GGGGTAAGATACGTAGCCCCACCCAGCTGCTCTAGGGCTTCATCTATCCTGGGCATGGAGTAAGCATCCGACTCTGTGTGACTATTTCATTTTCTGTAGTACACACAGAATCTGGTGCTGCCATCCTTCTTTGGTACTAGCACCACTGGGGTGGCCCAGGGACTGCTGGACTCCTGAATTACCCCTAGTTCCAACATTTCCTGTCTCTCCTCCCTCAGAGTCTGTTTGACTCTCTCAGGCACCCTATAAGAGGCCTGCTTAATGGGCCTTGGGGTCCTGTATCCACATGGTGTTGCACTAGGTGGGTGCACCCTGGTTTCCCAGAGAACACATCTCCAAACTCCTGTAACACTGCTCGGGTGTCTTGAGCCTGGGTAGGAGATAGCTGCTGGGACTTTGCTACCCCTTCCACTGAGGTGTCCGTCTGAGCCTCACTGAGGAGATCAGTCACCAGATCTCCTTCAGACATTTCCTGCAATCCACTGCAAATACTCAGCACAAGGGTCTCCCTGTCATGGTAAGTTTTCATCATGTTAACATGGAACAGTTTGTGCCCCTGCCTCCTGCCTAGCAGTTCTACCATGTAGTTAACATCACTGACCTTTATCACCTTGTATGGTCCCTTCCAAGCTGCCTGCAGCTTTTTGTGTCTGACAGGAATGAGAGCCATTATCTGCTACCCTACAGCATACTCTCTAGCTCAAGAATTCCTGTCATACCAGAACTTTTTCTGCTGTTGGGCATCTGCCAGGTTCCCCTGGGCCAAGCCCATGAGTTCCCTGAGCCTTGTCCTGAGGTTTAGGACATATGCCACAACAGACTCCTTGTGGGATTCACACTCACCTTTCCACTCATCTCATATTAAATCTAGAGGTCCCCTCACCCTATACCCATACACCAACTCAAAGGGTGAAAAACCTGTGGATTCCTGGGGAACCTCTCTGTAAGAAAACAACAGATGAGGCAAATATTTGTCCCAGTCTCTCTTAAACTGGTCTGCAAATGCCTTTAGCATTGTCTTGAGTGTAGAGTTTAACCTTTCAACAAGAACATTAGTCTGTTGATGGTAGGAGGAGGTCTTTAGGTGTTTTATCCCACAGTACTAACACAGACAAGCCAGGAGGTCTGACATGAAACTGGCACATCTCTAAGTCAATATTTCTTTTGGGAAATCTACCCTGCTGAAAATCTCTAACAAAGCATCTGCCACCTTTTCTGCCTCACTGGATGACAGAGCCACTGCCTCAGGGTATCTGGTAGCATAATCTACTACTACTAGGATATACTTTTTCCCTGTGGAACTTGGGGTACTCCGAGTCCCCACAGTATCCATAGCTACCCTCTGAAATGGCTCCTCAATCACAGGCAAAGGCATCAAAGGAGCTTTCACCTAGTCTCCTGCCTTGCTACATTTTGGCACTGCTCACAGATCCTGCAGTACTCTATTACATCTCGGGAAATCCCAGGCCAATAGAAGTTCTGCATAACATGTCTCTTTGTACGTTTTATGCCCATATGACCTGCAAAGGGAATGTCATGGACTATAGCTAGAAGTGCCAGACAGTAGGCTCTGGGCACTGCCAACTGCTGTAGTCTCTCACCCTCTAGCCCTCCCTCAGGAGTCCACTCTCTATACAGTAATCATTTGTCCCAGTATACAGATTCCCCCTTCCCTTGAGAATCAGGTGCCTCATTAGCTACCTCCCTCAGGCCTTGTAATGCAGGGTCTGAGAGCTGAGTCTGTCTCACCTCTCTCTTGTTAACCCTTCCCAGCTCCCCTTTCACAGGAAGTCTGGTATCCTCTGACAGCGGTGCCTCATTGTCATCCTGGGTGCTACTACTCACCTCTGCTTTTGCAGTCACTCTGTCCAAGGGAACATCAGTACCCACAAGCAGCTGTGGCTCACCTTCCATATCACTGCTACAGGGTAGATCCCTCCCTGAAGTATTCATCTCACCAGTCTTGGCTGAAAGTGTGCAGTCTGTCTGGGTCTTCCCCAGGCTGCCAGACCCACATACCTGTCTCCAAGCCTGACTGTGTGTAACTGCATGATCATATGGTACTGCATTATCAAAATCATTCCCTATCAGGACATCTGCAGGGTGGTCGTTTGGTAACCTTGTTGTCTTGAGACAACCTACTGTTGGCATTTTGTCATTACCACTTACTGGCTCTCCCACCTTTTGTTCCCCACCTTACCTCCATGGACATCTATATGCTACATGGCCTCACTGGTTGCATTTAAAACATTTAACCCTAGGTCCTGGACATTTACCTGGACTAGTGGCTTCCCCTGCTACTGGCAGATTTTATTGGAACAGTCTGGGCTGCCAACCATGGGTTCCCTTAGACCCATGAGCAGCATTGGGTGTCCCTTTCCTGTGCAGGGATGCCCTGCTTGCTATGTATAGGTCTCCCTTCTTCCCCAACTCATCTACATTAAGGCATTGTCTGTCAGCTAACCAGAGTCTCATGTCCTCAGGCAAAGTGCTAAGGGCTTGTTCCCCTCACCAAAAGGTCTGCCATCCCTTCAAAAGTAGTGACCTAACATCCACTCACCCATCCATGAAAATATGTGCTTAGTTCAGCAACATATTCACACACACTTTCATCTGTCTTTCATCTATGCTCACAAAACTTGTTCATATAAGCTTCAGATGTTAATTTAAAAATTTATAGCAAAAAGTTCTTTACAACATTATAATTTAAACAGTCATTATCAGACATTTTGGAAAGAAGACTTGCAGCTTTACCATGGAGTAAGGGGGTCAGGAACCATACACAGAACCGTTGGTCAACATCATACTGTTTACATACCCTCTCAAGCATATGAATGAAACTATCAAAATCATCCCCCTCTGTAAATTGTGAAAGGAATTTACTGACCTTTGATGCTTCGTTTACTATCTTCCCCATTACCTCCATGACTCTGGTGAAGAGTCAGCATCTCCTTTTCATGTTGCCTGTGCCTCTCCTTCTCCTCAGCATCCAGGCATCACAGTTTCTCCTTTTCCTCAGTCTCTAGGTGCCTTAGTCTCTCTTCTGCTTCTATTTCCAAATGCTTGGCCTCCAACTCAGGTCTCTTTAACTCCAGATAGATTTTTAAGTCCTCTGTGGAATCTTTTTCTTAGAGTTGTACATCTTCACAGTGATTGTCCTCCTGGTTGCTGTTCTCAGATGCAGCTGCGACTAAAGCTGCAATCATGTCTGCCTTAGGTTGGCATGCACCAATCCTTTAGCGTGGCACATCTTAGCCAACTGGCTCCTTGTCAGCTTGCCATACTCCTCTGCTGACATGCTTGCCCACTCTCCTTGACTAAATAAGCAAACAAAAAAATAATAAAACAATTGTGATATGAACTCTGAATGTTCACTGTGTGGCTGATTTAGGGTACAGAAACACCTTCAGTGATCACTGTACACAAGCTACAGGAATTCAATATCCACACCACAAGCCAGTTAATATGTGATGTGGATATCTCACCACTATCAACCAATTAATTTGTGATGTGGGATCCCACCACTGTCAAACAATTAATATGTGTTGCTCCTGCATGGGCCCAGTAATCAAGGATCCTCAGTCCTCACCACTAACACCAGTGAGGGACGTGAACATTGGGAGGATGACAAGTGCACACACAGTAAAGTACAATTTCCCTTAAGAGTACACAGAGATCACAGTCAGTCTGGGGCTAGTTTCTATGTCTTTCTCCAGATCTCCAATAAGAATCCCCACTGGCACAGCTGTAGGGTTGAGATCTCAGCCATGTGGTCAAGCCAAAACCTCCAGCATCCTCTCTGTCCAACCAGTGCTTTGTGTCCCTGCCCAAGTAGCTGACACACACACACTTTGAGATTTGATTTATATACAAACAGACACGCCTGTGGAAGGATGGCACAGGTTCACTAGCTATGCCCCCTTCTGCCCAGACTATAAGGTAAAAATCACTGACACCAACCACCCTTACTTATCAGCTACTGTAAGGCCCTTATGAAAGGGTGACCAATTCTATTGTGTAATGTTGCTATTATCCAAATGGTAAGTGTGTCCAAGACTAAGGCTATTTAGGAGTGTCCTATATAGTGTTACCAAATACATATGCAAGTACTCTAAGAGCTTAACTATCTCCAAACAAACCAGCCACAGTTAAAAGGTTTAAATATATTTAATAATAAATATTAAACACACACGACAATACTCTTTAACTCAGCACAGTGACAACAACATTCAGAATCACAGGACATACTTTAAAACAACATTGCAGGACAGTCTGAGATAAATACAGACACTATCTAAACTAATCTTTACTGTATTCCTATCTATATCTAAGAGATACTATGCCCTAAATGAGTTGACTTATTTACAGAGCCAGGCAAATGAGAAGTGCTGATGAGAGGATGTTTCTAGGTCCAAGACAAGATACAAAATGCACAGACTCGCTCTCTAAGATAGTTCTTAAATTATTATCAAACATTTCTGCTGGGTTATCTCAGATTGCATAATTCTTATCACTTCTACCTTTAGTTCCCAGGCTAACAGAAACTTTAAAATTAACATATCTCTGTCAAAAATACTTATGCCTAAGAAGTTGCCCTGGAACTGGAAGTCGTAAAACCAGTTAAATACTTTTACCCTTGAAACCTGTAATTATTTCTGTTTCCAGACAATAAAAAGAATTTCTAGCTGTAGACATCCTGACTTTTTGCTGTATTAACTAACTTTATAAAACATCGTAAAACTCTTCACTTATTTTCTCAGAGTTTGCAAGTTAACTCTGTATTTTTCAACTACTACTAATAAAACACACATTTATATAGACATATAGTTTATACACATTTCTGCTCTTCTCTAGCAGGGTACACTGTGGTTACATTCTCGAAGCACAGTACAGAACATACAGTTCAACACACCAGAATTTTACTATATACATAATGTATAGTTTTCTTACATTTGTAAGATAAACATACAAATCATATTACTGTTCACAAATAACATGGAATTATTTAGAAAATTCTAGCTAGCTGGGCTGGCAGCTTCACATGTGCCAAAAGAATCACAATGAAAAGTGGAGTCAGAGCAAGGTGTGTAGAGGGAAGCTGAGTAGGAAGTCGTTCAGGTATATGAACAGAAAGAGAGAGAGAGTAGTTGCATTTTTTTAGAGTCTTGAAATGTCCTTTTACTTCTGACTGGAAAATGGGGTAAGAAGAATGATCTTTAAGAAAGGAAGGGAGAGATTCCTATAGTTTGGGACCAAGGACTGAGAAAACATGGTCTGTGCAGTGAAGCCTATATTGGGAGGTTTGGTGGACAGGACCTGAGTGGTTACAATGTCTAAGGATGTTTGTTGGTGCATTTCTGAATATTCTGGAGACTGGAGGACCATCTCATTTTTGATGCGTTTAAACACGTGAGAGGTGAGTAGGAACTCTTCTTGTTCTTTCACAGGTAGCCAGTTAGCTTTTTCAGTGTTTTTTGCAGTGGTCTTCATTTTGTGGGGAGAGAGTGATGAATCTACAAATGGCATTTGAGATGGACTAAATGGTGAATACACTTCTTTTGGAGGCTGCAGCAATCAGAGGGAGACAAAATTCTAGCTAAACCAGTAAGATGCCTCTACCTATACATTCCCACAGGGTCAGAAAAGAAAGGTGTCGATCCTATTAGCCCAGAATGGGAAAGAATTTATTTCTTTTGTGTCTGTATTCCAGGTGGAGATGGACATTTAGGAATGGGTCCATCCAAATCCCTAGGTATTTGAAAAAAGTGGCATTTTCAATACTGTTAAGAGGATCAATGGTTTGATGACATCTGGAGATAAAAGTGAACTTTTGCCTAATACTAAAAAGCATTGTTTTTGTTTTAGGACTCTTGTTATTTAAAGATACTCTACTTCACTTAGAAACTTAACAGAACAACAGTTTGTATCCACATGCATTTTATAAACACAAAAAAAACTGCAAAACTTTAGTGACTGGCATTCATGACTGACTGTAGTCAAGGTCTGTCAGTTAGTGCAGATGGTTAAGCTCTAAGCTCTTAGTGAGCTGCTGTCTGTAGTCAAGAGAACAGGGTTTGATTCTACCTAACTCCATTTGCCCACAGTTTGAGTTTGAGCAAATCACTTATCCATTTGGTGCTCCTGCATTGTCCTTTTACTCATCAGTGGTGATTTACTGTTTGACTGCTGTGATTTACCTGAAAATGATTTCTGAGGACTTAGGAAGGCAATGCTGTAGGTCTCCACTGTAACCAATTAACCTGGTTTCTGCACAAGGAAATGTTAACACATAAACACACACTTATACATATATAAACAAATGGAGGCAACATGATTACCATTCCAGTAAAAGAGTTCCCTGAAACTCTGCTAAAAGCAAAAGTTTAAAATCCTCAGAAATGTGTTTCCCCTTCTAAAAGACCGTGCTTTTTGCTGCAGTTTCATTGGTCTGCATTTGGGCCAAGCAGAGCAGGACCAATGTGTAGGCTGTTGCTGACTTGTGTCTTGCTGTTTTGCTGTGCATACACACACACACACACACACACACACACACACACACAAACGTACACAAAAAAAACAAACAAAAAAGAGAGAATTTTTAAAACATTTTACTGTGCTAAGGACTGGGGCACTCACCAGGGCACACAGTGTCAGAGGGGAGACTCAAGCCTCTGTGTGCTGCAGTATAATGCCACCTCTGGTTGTGGGAGTTGTAATTGTTGAGGGTATCATTGTTTCACAAGGGAGTTGCTGAAGAGAGGAAGATGGCAAAATTGTGTGAGTGAAATCATAGATAGCCTTTGGGATATTCATTGAGAAAAAGGTGAGAAAGTCAGGATGAAACGTAGCAGTCTGTGAGGAGAGGAGAGGAAGTCTTTAGGATGATAGAGCACCAAGGATAAAGAATGAAGATGAAGCTGGATGTAGCCATGACTTAAGAGGATATGAAAAGATGAGGGTGGATTCAGTATGGGTGAGGAGAAGAGGGTTGAAATCTTTGTGGACAAGAAAATGTCAGATAATGGTCACCAAAGGAAGAAAGATTGCATTAAGGGAATGGCCGGGAAATGCATAAAAATGTAGGAGAGTCGGTTCAGTTGGAGTTATTGCGAATGTGTGAAGTGCGGTAGGATTGTGTAATGTGAAAAGAAGAATGTGGAAGATAATTTTAGGTTTCTGGAGAGGCTGGTTTGGGGAATCACTAAAGGGGAGGACAGGTAGGTTGATTTGAAATCACTGAAGGGACGAAAAAGTGATTTGGAGGATTAGAATCAATGTTAAAAAGAATTGTAAAGTTCTGTTGGGAGCAGGATTTACTGATTATAGGATGGGGTAAGTTTTGACTTCAGTAAAGGTATAATAGGGAAGTTGTGGGTAGGTGTTGAAAATCACTGAGTAGAAGGTGAGGATGAATGGGTAGGAATCAGAATCACTAACGTAAGGGTGGATAGATGGATGGAGAATGTGAAGAAATACGTAAGTATAGTAGGGGCCTATATCCTGCCAGGATACAACCTGTCAGCACTAGAACACATCTTACACTGAACAGCAATAACCCTCCATCAGGAAACCATTATAATGGGGGACTTTAATGTAGACTGGTTCTTCTGTAGCTTACTAATCTCTACTGATCATATCAACCTCCATGGCTTCACCCAAATAATTCTGACTCCCACTAGAGTTGATAAAGCATCCAAAAAACAGTCAGTTCTTGACTGGATCCTAGCAAATAGACTCGCTCTGCCTATGCACTCTAGCTATCTCCCAGACAGCCTCAGTGACCATCTTCCAACTTATGTTCTCTAACACTGAGTAAATCCACAAAAATTCACTACTTACCACCAAACTTGTAATAAAAGAAATTTTAACCCCCATGAATTCATAACCAACTTCCAACTCTGTGAATAGGGCACCACACTAATATATTCTTCTAGATAATGCAGTAGAGTTATTTAACCCCACCTTTCTTAACATGCTAAATATGATGGCCTCTCCTAGAACAATAAGGGTAAAATCCAACTTTGCCCCAATGGCTAACCAAGGAGACAAGATCACTACTAAAAAACAGAGACATGGCTTGGGAAAATGGACCAATAACAAAACTGCAGCCGATCAACATTATTTATTTATTTTATATTTGTTGACCGGGATTGTCCTACTGAGCTGAAGAGCCCTTTTTCAGCAGAGGCCCGGGGAAAAAAGCTCCAACGTATTATACAATTTTCATTATAAATTAGCATTAAACAGCAATGTTAAAGGATTATTACAAGGCATTAAGTAGCAATACAATGTTATACAGTGTCAATAATCAGGAGTATAGCATAACTATTTCAAGATGTATAAAAAGAAATATGTCATTAAGATTAGTATAGTTTTTGGGGTAAGTGGTTACAAAAACCCATTTTTATCATGATGTAGTTGCATAAAGGAAAGACAATTACAATAGAATGTTTCTCTGAGGCAATTTGCTTAATAGATTTTAGAAGACAGTAGAAAGAGTAGTCAAGGAAGATTGGAGAGAGCTAGTGAGAAGAGTGAGTTAAGGGCAGAAAGTAGATTAAGGTATGGGAAGTAGGGGATGTTAAGGAGGGAGAGTGCAGTGGCAGGACCAGTGACTTTTAAAGTGCTCTTTGGTGGCTGCCTTAAATTGTTTAGGATGTGTAAGGGTCCTGATTTCTAGTGGGAGCCTATTCCGGGTGATAGCTGTACATGTTGCACCCAAATTTAGACTTGGGTTTGTAGATTTGTAGTAGGTCTTGGTTAGATCTTCAGAGAGGTCTGGAGGGAGAATAATGGGAGATGAGCGGGGATAGTGCTGGGCAGTAGGAAGGCTGGTATAGGATAGAATGGATGATCTGGAGCTGAGAGAGAAGACACTAACTACCAGGTCAACTCTTTGGGATATTTTATCGATGGAGTAATTATCTTAGGTGGATGATTTCCCTAAGGGCACTACAATAGATTAGAGAGAGACAGTGATGGGATTTGTAAGTTTGTTGGGCAGCAAATCTAGCTACCTTGTTGAAGCTAGATTCGAGTTTGGTCAGGAGTGCTGAGTTAAGATTTGTGGGAATTTGAGAATTATACATTAGACTGGGTAGACGTTAGGTAACAGAAAGAGTAATCTTGGCTTCAGAGGTAAGGAATTTCTTGTTACAGTAAAGGAGCACTTGTTTTGAATGAGTCTTTTTGATACAGTTATTAACATGCAAGTCAAATTTAAGTTGATCGTCGATGGTTATACCTGAGGGGCGGCCATGGTGGTGCAGCGGTAAGCATTGCCGCCTCACAGCAAGAGGTTCTCCGGTTCAATCCTCGGCTGGGGTGCCCTCTGTGCAGAGTCTGCATGTCCTCCCTGTGGTCGTGTGGGTTTCCTCCGGGTGCTCCGGTTTCCTCCCACATTCCAAAGACATGCTGTAGGTGGATTGGACACACTAAATTGGCCATAGGCATGAGTGTGCGTGTGTGTGTGCCTTCTGTGGAAGGTTGGGCGCCGGGCTGGCAACTCGACACTGTAAAACTCCACTGCCAATCATGAGTGGACAGTGACAGTGCCCTAACCGGGAAAAGCCGAAAGAAGAAGAAGTCGATGGTTATACGCAAGAGCTTAGTACTGGATTCTACCTGAATGGGAGTGTTATTAAGGGACTGTATGGAGAAGGAGGGTTTAATATTGTTGAACTTTTTAGGTAGAAAGAGTAACAGCTTTTAGGATTAAGGATGAGCTGGTTGTTGGAGAGCCATGTTTCAACTATGTTAAAAGATGCCTGAGTAGCTGAAAAGAGTTTAGAGGGAGAGTTGGCTGTGGTGATGACTGTAGAGTCATCTGCGTATTGCACTAAAGATGACTGATGACAGGAGGTATAGGGCTGATTAGTAAAGATATTAAGAAGTAAAGGCCCTAGGATAGACCCTTGAGATATATCCATTTTTACAGGGAAAGGAGGGGAGAGTGCAGAGTACCATCTCACTGATTGAGATCTATCTAGCTGGAAAACTATGCAACAGTATCAGAGGAGAAGTTGAGGTTATGCAGTTTGTGCAGCAGAAGAGAGTGTGCGACAGTGTTGAAAGCTTTAGAATAGGCACAGAATAAGTTTATGCTTGTCCATGGCTATAGAGACAGTGTTGAAGAACGATAATAAAGCTGTAGTGGTGCTATGTTTGGGTTTGAAGCCATGTTGAGTGGGTGCAAGCAGATTTTCCTGTATTAGATACTGCATAACTTGTTTATGAATACATTGTTCTAGTACTTTAGAGAGAGGGGAGAGGATAGCAATAGGTCTAAAGTTGGAGATAGCAGAGGAGTTATCTCCTTTGTGTATAGGTAGAGTGTAGCATTGTAGATTCAGAGATAGAGCGATTAATTAGGATAGATACAGGGAGAGCAAGAGAGTCAGCTGCTAGTAGAAGAAAAGTGGAAAGAATATTGTCAGCTGATGCTGAACATGGTTTTAATTTAGAGAGTAGAGTTTTGCTGTAGCTAGTAGGTACAGGTTTGAGGGTGAAGGTATTTGAGGAGATAGTATTAGGAGTAGGTTCAGAAAAGTTGGAGATGTTAATTGTAGAGGAGTTTGGGTTAGGGTTCAGTAGCTTAGATATTGAATCGATAAAATAGGTATTGAAGATGGTGGCAGTTTCTACATACCTAGAATTAAAAAACAAAGCCAAAAGACAAATTAGGCAGGACAAAAAAAAAACAACCAAAAAAAAACAAAAAACAAATGTTATAGCAATATCCAGTTAGAACATCACAAAAACTCACAAAAGTTCTGGACAGCCTTAAAAAAAATCTTGCAACTAGGACAAGTTAGTACTCACTCCCCTGCAACTACCAATACTACAGAAAGCGTAGCAACACAATTTAATATATACTTTACAGAATCCATATTAGCCCTCACAAGCACCAATTGCTCTTCCCCACCACCAACCCACTCTGCATCACCTCCTAATGCCAATAACTTTTCTTTCCAATTTGTCTCAATAGGTACTATAAAAAAATATCTAAAAAAGTTTGTCTACTGCACTAGCAACTGGCAATCTATCAGCTAAATATCTTAAAAATGCCTCTGAAACCATCTCCATACTCATAAAACACTCCATCTCTGAACACAGAGTCCCATCAATCTAGAAAATGTCACATATCATCCCACTGTACAAAGGTGGCAATTCAACATAAATGTCCAACTACAAGTCTATAGCTATACTGTCTCCACTATGCAAAATTCTTGACAGGTGTATCCATTTATAAATTCTAGACTATTATCTAATAACCTTCTATCTAATACTCAGCATGGATTTCGGCCTAACCATATTACTAATGATGCCCTTATCAGATTTACAAACATCATTAACCAGTATCATAATGAAGGCAAACTCTAGATGCCCTTTTCTTTCTTGATCTATCTAAAGTGTTCATCACAGTCTCACATAATAAACTCTCAAATACACTTTCTAATCTTAATCTTAGCCATTCCACACTTGGGTGGTTCCAGGACCATCTAACTAGTCTCCAACAAGCAGTAAAATGCAACAAAACATCTTACCTGTTTTAGCTATCACACTAGTGATTCCTCAAGTATCTATTCTGGGTCCTCTTCTGTTTACTATAATTACTAACAAACTTCATTCTACCACCCTACGAGCCACCCTTATCCAGTACGCAGATGATTCCGCTTTGATCTGTACAAATCCATCTCTTCAACAACTTCAGCAAATAACACAGCAGTCCTTCACTGCAGTTGAATCTTAGCTAGCTAATGCTCAACTTATACTCAACCCTAATAAAACTAAGCTCCTGCTTTTCTAGCCCATTAAAGCCCCAGACTCCCCCACTCCATTCAATATTTCATCAACAAATAATACTATTATTTCACCAGTGTTACAAACCAAACTTCTCAGAGTATCTATAGTCCATAACTTGAAATTTGACATACATATATCCCAAGCAATAAAAAAGTACACAAAAAAAACTAGGCACCACATACAGCAATAAACACTTTCTAACTAAAATTACAAGGGCCACCATTGCCATAACCCACCTTGTTCTCTACTCTATGACTCACTGATTTTCACAAACCTAAATAAATCCAACCTAGGGAAATTGTAAGCATGCTATAATAAAACAGCGAAATTTGCCACAGATTCTAACTACAAGTCCCACCATTACTTGGCATTAAAACAACTCTCATGGCTAGAACTACTAAATCTACTAACATACAACCAGCTCGCCATGGCCCATCAAACAGTTAACCAACCTGAATTAATTCCACCATTCAAAACCCTCTAAATCCCAACTCTAATATCTACATACTATGTTCCAGCAACAAATCACTGTTAAACATAACCAAATCTAACAAGGGCACCGGTGACTCCCTGTACTCAAACTGTATAGCCACAATTTGGAATTCCTTGCCTCTAAATATATGATCAACTAATAGCAATACAAAATAAAAAAAATACTCAAACCCACTTATTTAATTCATGGATCTGTTCCTGTACTGACCCTGGTTAGTTATAAACTGACTACTGGCAGCTACAGAAATTAAAAATTAAATATCTAATGTTTGTCAAGTCTTTTTTTTTTCTGTGTTCAAGCTCTAAGCTAAATTCTTTATCTTTTCTAATCTGTCTTAATCAATAACATTGTATGGAAATGCTAAGCAAAAATTGTTTGAATTGTTGTGGTTACTTAAATCTTATTTCTATTCTCTGTATCATGTAACACTGTATATATGTACTACTTTTCCTATTACTATAAAATGGGGAGCTTTTCTTCCTGGGCCTCTGCTGAAAGGACTTCTTGTCCAGTCAGACTTTCCTGGTAAGCAAATGTAAAATGAAGTAAAATAAAAATAAATAAAAACTGAACAGAGGATGAAGATTAGAGTTGGGACTTAGAGTCATGGGAGTGCAGGGAATTAAGGACTGTACTTAGGGAATCGCTGAAGGAAGGCTGAAAAAGATGGAACACGAAATCAGAATTATTGGTGGAAAAACTGTAGAGGCAAGGAATATGGAGTAAGGATTTATATTAGTGATGGAGGGAGGGATGAAGATGCTGGTGGTGGGATCACGATGATCAAAGTCACTGATGGAATTGGGCAAGATAAGTCAGAGAAACAAAGTAGGTGAAGGAAGGATAGATTAAGAAGTTTTGTTGAGCATTACAGTTATTGAAAGGAGTAGAGCCAGTTTGGGACACATTTTGGCAATCACTGAGGAGAGGATGGGGAAGGTTGGATATGGAGAAGGTGGGGTTGGTTTTCAGAATCACTAATGGGATAGGGAAGATGGAGATGGTGATCAGAATGACCAGTGAGCATGGAGAATGTGGGTGGGTAATCAGAGTAAATGAAGGGACGATAGGAAAGGAGGATGGTTGGGAGGATGGTTAATTGCAGACGCTGAATGAAGGACAAGGAAGGTGGTGTGAGGCATCAGGAACTTGGAAGGCAAGATGGGAAATACTGGATTGGAACAGAGCTTTAGACATGGGGTTTGGTATGCTAGGCAGCACACCCATTTTCTCCACTCCTCTGTTGTCCATAAGCAATCAATATCACTCAATGAAAACTTATAACCTGCAATTTTGTAAAGGTCAGAATTAGTTATTATGCAAGAATCTATAACTTGTTTCTACCTTTGAAAGAAAAGAACAGTTTGACAGCATATAAACTGTCATTAGCAGATCATGATTACTGTAATAACTGCTCTTAAATTGTAATACATTTTACAGGTAGCAAACTGTTATTATGCCTAATGACTCATTGATACATTTGTAGAAGACAGTTTCATAGTTTACAAACTGTCATTAAGCAGCTTTGATCACTGTAATGACGGCTTAGAAACTGTCAGGCTGTTTGTCAACCCATAACTGGATGCTCAAAGCAGCCTCCCCCTCTACACTGGCCTTACTGTCACTCTGGGTTGGGGGGACATCAGTATCGGTGAAAGGCCGCTAGAGAAAATTATTTGGATGACCAGAATCACTGAAGGGAGATTGGGAGTATGGCTGTGTAGTCAACAACTGAAGGGAGACTGAAGAAGGCAGACTGGAGGATACAACTTACTGAAGGGTGATGAGGAAACTGAATGGGTGATCATAGTAATGAGAAGAAAGATGGAGATGGTTGGGGGGGATCAGAATTCTTAAGGAGAGGATGAGGAAGGTGGAGATGGGGATCAGAATCCCTTATTGGTGAATGGCAGTGTAGCTTTTCAGTTCAGACAGAAATGGCATCAGCTGTCTCTTGGTTTACCTTGTTTATTTTATCATTCTGTCATTTTTTACATTTGAGTGTTTGTCATCATTTTGAAGACTAGAGTCAGGAGTCCCAACATTTTGAATCATTGTCTTTTGTTGCCCCCTTCTGCCTCAGAGATAATAGATGTAGAAATGTGGTGGTGGTGGGGGGACTAGATCAAAACACTGTATGGGGGTACAGAGAGAATACAGCCTCTTCCAAAAATAGGTTTTAAACAATTAAAATGCAGTTTTAGCTTTTTAAAAAGTGATAATGAACCACTGTGTTGAAGATTACCTTTTGATTTTCTTCTTGCAAAGTTCCTACAAAGTGTTGTATTTGAACAGGCAAGTCTGTGTTACAATCAGATTAAGACTGTTACTGCCTTTATTTCTGATATACGTCATTGGTTCTGCACCATCTAACATCATCAATGAATGCATAGAGTTTATGTTGTCTGTTTTTAAATGCATAAAAAATGAATTTAAAACATTCTTTTTTATTTCTTTAAGGTGTATCGCTTATTCTTTGGTTCATCTCCTCCTGCAGAAAACATTTTTGTAGGAAGAGAACCATTGGTCGGTTTCAACCCTGGAGAGAAGATTGTGCATTTAGAGGTAAGAGAGGAAACTGGTTAAGAAGCATTTCCTGCAAAGTGCTGTGTATTTATGTAAGGATTAATTTTGTATGTGAATTTTGTACTGTAACTGACACAATTCAGGACAAAGTGATTTTTCATATTCTGGAGAAATAAAGTAAGCAGGAATCCTTTGCCAGGAATGAGGTAGTGTGTATATCAACAGAATGTCTCTTCTCATTGGATGGTCTGGCAGGCACATCTGAAATAAATAGGAAAACAGTAAATGATTTTCATTGCCATTTAAATAATTTTTATGTGACTAATAGTGAAAGAAGAGTGTTGAATGATTTGATGCCTGACAGAACATGAAGATTTATGAAGTGTGTAAGAATGGGACAATGTCAGTGATGAATTCTGACTGTTATATGCAATGTATGTTGAATTTATTAGAAAGTGATAATGCTGTGAAAGTTAACAAGATTAATGTTCACAATGCATGTGATAGTATATATTTTACTCAACTGAAATGTTACATTAAGGGGTATTACCCAATGAAATGTTTACGTTCTGCTGTGTTTCTAACCCTTTTATTCCAGGTATGTGTGGTATATCTATTTTTAATGTACATAGATATGTAAACCCCACATTTTAGACAAGTTTGAGTGCTAAGGCATCTAACCGCTAGCTGTGGTGGCTGAACAATTGTGAAACCTCACTTATATTCAGTACTCCCCTGTATAAAATATCCTTTTGATTCTATTTTAAAACTAAAATATTTTGACAAGAATTGGAAGTTTTTAGGTTGGATATCACATATTTATATTTAGTGATAACACAAGACATTGGTATAAGAGATGTTAATTCTTTGTTAAAGATGTGGTAAATAATGAGACATTGGATTTGGCATTTAATTTTTTGACAGTTATTTTGGATAGTTCCCAGGATTCAGTAACGCCTACACTAAGTGTACACAGACAACACAGACATAACTCACACCTTCTTCCTGCTAATATTGGTTTTCCTGCTGATATTCATGCAGCTTTAAATACTGACAGGGATTTATAAAGGTTACCACAACGTGTAGACTATATGTACACTTAGTGTAATCTTTCTGAGTGACTAAAAAGCACAAAAATATGGTAAGAATGTTCTTACATACATATTGAGTGCACTCAGTGTACACTTAATGTAGGCTTTATTGAATCTGGCCCACTCACTCTTTGTTTAAAAATTTTTTTTTTTCAACAGATAGCTGGCGTGGTTATGAGAGAGGTTATGGCACATACCTTTGCCAATAGTTTAGTGATCTGTATAGAAACCTTTTTATTTCTGTTAGAACATAATAGTAAGATTGTGCTACGAGTTCATTTTATTGATATTTTTATATACAGGGGTACTAAAGAAGAGATGTGTTTGTCAAATGTTTTAATGATTCTGCTGATGTTTTTATGTGTGTGTACTTCAAGTGCACTAAATATGGGGGTTATGTTCCATTTTTGGATATGAAAACAATTAAGGATTAACCAGGAATTGTGGTACTATGTTATTCATGAAAGCCTACTGTTGAAATAGTTTTGTGTACTTCAATAGTGGACATCCCAGAAAGAAAATGAAGCTAAACATTAATCAAGCCATTAGGGTTAGCATGCTGACCATTAGGGAGACTGATTTGCTACAAGATGGAAGTGATTTTTCAAATGTTCATATAGAGGGAGTATCCTCCTAAGGACAGTGATATACAGCTTAAATAGTATTAAAAGGAACATGCTCTATAGTTAGAAAACTGTTTGATTTCAAGAGGAAGAAGCTGGGGGCTTTGATTAAGGAGGAAGAAATTGAGACGAGCATAGATAGAATTTAGTGTGAATGCAAAATACATTAGACAGTACTGTGAGCAAATGAAATATTTTACAAATTAACACAGTTATCAGTAAGTTGGTAGGAATAGTTCTAGTGTTTTATTATGAGAGGGGACACAAATTGAAAAATTTGCTGGAGATTTTCGAAGAAACATAATATTAAGCTACAGGGGTCAAAAAGTAGTTAAAAATGTTGAGGTTGTAAACTGTGTAAATTTAAGGTGGATAGTCCACTTTGTGCATCTGAGTACTAGATATAGTTACTTTTTGCATAACATACTCTTCTTTTTATGTTGGGAAGACAGCTTAGGAAAAGAGATTTTGACTATCTTTATTCTGTTAGAGGGAAGGAACAGTGTCATGCTTTGTACTGACACTCATGTAAATATACTTTTTAAAAGGGTCATTTTTTTAAACATTTTTGGCAGTTGGGGGGATAGATTTAATTTTGGAAGATGAAGTTCATTAGCAGATCAAGTTGGCTTTGGCTGCCAATGTTGTCCCAGGTCATAAATTAAGTCATTAGCATTAAACCACGTTTGAAGGCAAGAAAAAAAGATGTTTGAAATCTTAAGGGTGAGGGACAGCTTTATAGGAAGCAAATTAAATTAATGATATCATAATTATTTGTTTGAATAGATATGTGTATTTCATAGGATCATAAAAATTTACTAGGCTATCGACCTGGAGGTCATTTCAAGCCTAGCTGTTTCATCCCAATATAATACCATAGATATACTAGTCAATACCCAGGATTGCATTTAGTAATGACTGCCCATGTCCAGGAGGGTTGTGAGTGCTATACCTGGCAAGAATTTACGGTGGCCCATCCACTCATCCAGGCTCCTTTTGAACAGTGTCATAGAGCTGCTCTGTTTCACATGAATTGGTAGACTATTCCAAAGATGTGGCAGTCACTGGAGACAAATCTGTCCCTCCAACATGTCCTATTTAAGTTCGTAGGTCGTATTTAGGTCCCTGGAACAGGTAGCTCTAGTCCCGTTTGATTTATGGATGTGCAGCAAGTTCATTAAGTTTGTGTCTGGGATTGCTTTGTAAGCCAGACAGAAGTCTCCTCTAAGATGTCTGTATGATACAGAGTATAGTGACAGGGACTTTAGTCGGTCTGTGTAAGGCACACGCTGTAGTCCCTTGATCTTCTTTCTTAGAATCCTTTGAAGTCTCTCCAGTTGCTGCAGGTGCTTAGTACAGTACATGCTGAATGGGGCGTTATACTTAATTAATGGGTCAGATAAGTGCCGAGTATAGAGGGGTTATAACCTCCTTTGCTCTCAAGGTGATGTATTTACTAATCAAGTGTGCTGTGTAGAAAGCCTTCCTTACTACAGTATCACATGGTGGTCAAAGTTAAGGTCGCAGTCAACTTGTGATCCCAGATCCCTTACCACTTCATATGTACTTGGGTATTGTTGTTGATTTGATAGTGTGAAGGGACATTGTTTGTGCTGAAGGGAATGATTATGAGTTTCTTTGCATTTAGTTTGAGACTGTGACTAAGACACCAGTCACTGGTCTGTGTAAGACCCTCTTAAAGTATACTGACATAATTTGGGGATTCAGTAATTACACTTTCATCCACAAACTTTGTCAGCACAACCCTTTAGTTTTGGCCTGAACTTCTGAGAAGTATATACCAAGCAGTAGGGGGTCCAGCAGTGACCCTTGTGGCACTTCACTGGTGACAGGTCTGCTGGTTGATGTGGAGTCACCCACTTTGATGGTGTGTGTCTGGTTTGTGAGCCAGCTGGCAACTCATCTTACAACAAAGGGATTTACATTAATTTTGCTAAGGATATTGGTAATGCCTGAATGTGGGATTGTGTCAAAAGCCTTTACCAAGTGAAGTTACACTTTATGCACAGATTTGCCCTCGTCAATGGCCCTGGTCACATTTTCAAAGAAATCCACCAGATTTAACAAGCAGGATCTGCCCTTGACGAAGTCGAATTGAGTTGGATCCAGGGTTTGGGGGTTGCCTATGTCTTTATTTATCAGGCCCATAATGATGCAGGCCATTGCCTTACAGATGAGGCCGGTCAGGCTTATGGTTCTGTAATTCCCTGGGTGTGTTGCTAGGCCACATTTGTGGAGGGGAACAGCTGTTGCTGATCTCCATTCCACAGGAACAAAGCCTGTGGTAAGGCTATGATTGAAAAGGGTGCTTACTGTTGATGCTAGTTCATGTTTTAGCCCATTTAGAAGACAGCCTAGGATGCCATCTGGTCCAATAGAGGCTGTGTTTTTTGCCTTGGACAAGGCTTTAATGACCTCCTCTTTCAGATATGTAGGATGAGGGGGTGGGGAGTTTGGGGCCATGCTTGTGATACGTTTAGAGGGGATAATGGATTGAAATTTTCATCAAACCTGTCTATTAGCAGGTTTGCTTTTCTGTGGGGTCCATGCGTGTGATACCTTTAGTCACTGGTTCTGCACTTGCATGGGTCCTGCCTTTTAAGCTACATACATAGCTATAGAAGGTGTTATGGTTATCCTTGGCTGTGCTTGCTAAGTTTTTCTCAAAGATGCAAGCTAACCCAAGATGCCTTCTCTTCTACAGAGTGCTGGATGTTAGATAACCACCTAGCACTCAATGCATCAAAACCAAAACTCATGATATTTACCCTCTCAAAAAACACCATTATAGACAAGAACTCATCCTCCATTATTAGCCTAAACAATACCTCTCTCGAGGTGGTATCCCATGCCATATTTCTAGGTGTCCTCATTGACGAACAATTTAAGTTCGACACCCACCTACTTGCTAATGTCAAGAAAACCCACCAGAAACTTGCTAGGCTTTACCACCACAACCGCTGCCTCACTCCCTCCACTAAGTTTGTTCTCGCTACAACATACCTCATCCCTTCCCTCTTATATGGTGCTCCACTTCTTACTAATCTTCAATCTTCTTTAAAGAGAAAATTCTCTTCTTGTTACAACAAAATTTCAAAGTTTGCTAGTGGGTTCAAATCCTCCACCCACCACTGCAATGCCCTACACAAACTAAATTGGTTAGAACTGCCCAATCAGCTTATCTATATTCAATTCATTCATGCACACAAATTTCAATCCCTCTCTCTGCCCCTCCCTTGCCTCCTCTCTCAAAATGTATCTACCCCACAGACTCCTCAGATCCAATATCCAGAATCTTATTGAACTGCAGAAGCCTGCTTGCCCACCAGGCAACTTTCTACTATTCTTCTCTCTTGCACGCCTTTGGAACTCTCGGCCACCTCTTATTTGCACCATCCATAACCACACTACCTTTAAGACCTCGCTTCATTCCCATCTGTCTTCCCTCTGGGAATGTTTCTGCTCTCATCCCACATAACTCCCCTCTGCATTATACCTCACTTTCCCCTAGACCTTACTTCATTTCCATCTTGTATACCTCTGGGAACTTTCTTGATCTCTTCCTTCATAACTCCCCTCTGCACTATACCCTATTTTATTTCTCTTCCTCACTCTCTCTTCTCATTCATCATACTGCAGCTACACCACCTCTTAGCTACCTTTCTCTCTACCTCCCTACTCTTACACTGCCACGCCTTACTTTACCCTCCTTTCTTACTTCCACACTTAACTCTTCCTTATCTCCTACCCTACTACAACTCAGATAAAATCTTTGCCTCTACTATTATATTTCCATTGTTTAATCAAATGTATTTGTGAATATTACTAATGTTTTTATTAATTTTCTTCTTTAGAGTTCTACTGTAAACTGGAAATTTTTGTTTGCATTGTATAATGTTTTTATGGAGCTGTTTTGTCTTATATTGTATAAAGTCTTTATGGAGTTTTTCTCCCTGGGACTCCATTGAAAATGGGCTCTTCTCGGCCCAATGGACTATCCCGGTAAAACAAACTAGAAATAAATAAAATAAATAATAAATGACCTTAGAGGATTTGAAATGTTGTCTTATTTGCCTGTTGAGGATGAGGAGGGTGCTTTTCTATTGTTGGGGCCTCAACTTTGTTTTCTTGGACAGCAACTGTTTGCATTTGTTGTAAAGATTTTTGATGCTGGAAGTCCACCCTGGCAGCTTGTTTTTACTTAGGGCTCTGACTTTGATTCTTTCTGGTACAGCCGAGTCTGTTCACTTATGCAAGTGATTGTACAGGGCTTTAGTGTAAGCTTTGCTGTAGTTACCACTTCCAGCTGGGCTGGGGCTTGGAATGCATTTATACCTTCACCTAGCAAGGTATAGTTTGCCTTGGAGAAGCTTTTTAGTCTGACTTCACCCTTTGTGAGTTATGGTGTTAGTGCCAGCTTGAAGGTGACTAATTTGTGGTCAGATTTAACTAATGAGGGTCCAACAGTTGCGGCAGTACATCTGTTTGTCATGTTAGTGAGGACCAGATCTAGTATGTTTGTTCCTGTTGTCGGGGTATGAACAAAGTCAAGGAACTTTTGCACTAGTGAGTTAGGGCTAGAGTAGGTTTCCCAGGTGATGGTGGGATAATTGAAATCCCCCATAACCAGAATGTTTGGGAAGATTTGGATTGACTCCAGTTTGGTCAAGTAGGTTTCATGAGCTTCATGACCCATGGAGGGGGATCTAAAACTTGACTATAACATGAATGGGGACCTTAACCACAGTTACCTGAACTTGGAGTAACTTCATGGAGTTGTCCAGTCTAACTAGATGTAAGGTGAATTTATCTGTAATATAGACAGAAACACAGCCTCCTTTGGTTGTCACGTGTTTGTTTTGTGGTCTGAAGCTGTGGAAGGCATTGTAGCTTTGCAAGGCCGGGGCACTGTCTGAAGTCTTGAACCAGGTTTCTGTGATTGCACAGACATCTACATCTTCCAATGATAGAAATGCTTCCAGGGTGTGCAGTTTTTGGTTTAAGCTCCTAGCTTTTAGCAGCATAACCCTTATTTTGTTATGATTGGCAAATTTCACTTAGGCAAGTTTGTGTTCGAGATCTTGCCCAAAAAGGCAGCATTGAGAGTGGCAAGAGCCTTTGCCAGCAGCTGAAAGCCTAGTGGTGCCAGATGCAAACCATCTCTGGCAAAGCAATGAGATTTGTCGATCATGACTTCCCAGACTGACAGAAACTGGATCTCCTTTGAATGACACCAAAAACTAAGCCAATTATTGAAGTCAATAATTTTTCTTTATACTGTGGCATCATTCTAGGTGAAGGTAGTATGCTGCTCAAGGCTAGGGACATACCTGCCTGGGACACGTACTCAAAGAGCTCAGTCATGTCTTTTTTCATATAATCCAGTGAAGTACATCTCAGGTCATTCATTCCAACAATGAACTATGATGGAGTCATAATGGTACGTGTTGCTGAGAGACCTGAGTGCATGTGTGATCTGATGAATCCTGGCACCGGACAGGCAGCTGACCATGATTTATCCTTGTCCAATCTGGTGAGTGGGACATCTCTGTGCCTCTCTATGGAGTCTCCAGTGACAAGAAAACGTTTTTTTTTAGTGTTACGCCTTATGGGCTTGGTAGGTGAGACAGTGGTGTTACTGTGTGTCATGGGGTGCTATGGGAACTGTGTTAGTTGTAGTAGTCTTGTGATTTTGGAGGTTTCTGGTGTTTCAGTAAGTTTTTTGAGAGAACTTCCGCCTGTGTTGATTTTTGTGTTTCATGTGTACTGTGTGTATGAGTAGAGGTGAGCGGGTTGGCAACCTCTTCACTGTTACTGTTTCAAGTGCGAGAGAGCAGGGATTCAAGATTCTTGGTGTAAATACATCTCTCGCACTCTGTACTACAGCAAGTTATTAATAGAGGGTTGTCAGTGTACATGAGGTAATTGCTACACTGACTCAGGAGACCTAAGTCAACAAGGTTGGCAGGAGAAACAAGGGTAGTCCGACTGCTCCGTAATGCTAGGTTGAAGAACTGTTACTTTATGGAATTGCTTGGCTTTAACTCTTTGTCTGAAGAAGTCCTTTGCTGATGCTTTATGGACAAAAGCACTTATCAGTAAAAGTGTAGAGTGGATTGTTTGCTTCATGCTCTTATTTTATTTTCATTAATATGCTTCTGGCCTTATTTTGATACTCATATATGTATGTATGTATAAATATATCTAGCTGTATGTGTATAATATATATACATGCATGCACACGCAGACATTATAGTGTGTGGTAGGATTAGCACACATTAATAAACATACGCACACATGGGAACATTGCATTTGGTTAAACGTTGGTAATATCAAACATCTGTAATCCTGGCAGAAGTGATCATATGATCGTTTCTGCTGGTATTAGTTTGTGGGAGGTTGCGGAGCAGCAGGGAATGGGAATCTGCTTTTATCTCACTCTTGCTCAATCTCGGATTTGGTATATATAATTAGCAGGGGATATGACAGGTGCAGCCATAGGTGTGTGTGTGCGATATGGAAGAACAGCCATGCTTGCAGTTTCAGTTAGCAGTGCTGACCGTTTGCTTCCTCAGCATGTTCATAGGTCAGTACTTGGCTGGCTGTCCCAATGAGCCACTTTAAGCTTAGCCGATTTGCCTTTCAAAGGTGAGAATCAAACTGTGTACCTTGTGTCTCTGGGGTAAACACCGTAATGATTATACCAACACCCCATGTCCAAAAGTGAGATAATCATGCTCATTGCTTCAGTGATCATTGCTGGCTGTTTGGTTCCTTGACATGTCTAGTATATCTGATGGTAAAATTTGTAGCTCACTTGCTTCACTGAGCAGAAAGCAGGCTTGCTCACTCTTGCAGTGATGCTTGTACTGTTGATAGTAAACTTAGTACATTTAGTACACTTTGTGCAGTTAATTATCTTGTTTTTCTATCATGAACTCTGTAGATGTTAATGTTTTCTCATGCTGTAATATTAATTAAACCTGCATTTTTGTCCTTGGATAAATAAGGAAGTTAAATGATGTCTTAAAATCAAAGAAAGTTATTTAGACTTTGCAAGAGGGTGAAGTTATCTAAAATGTATTGGTTTTTCATGAAACTCAGTGTAATTTTAAGTATGTATCTAAAAGTCCTAACGTGAATTATTGGAAGTGGAAGTTTTAGATGAGCTCTCATAACAAGTGGATTAGTGAAAATACTGGTGCCAGGAGGAAATAGAAAAGCTTTTAGCTCCGACCTGGGCAGCATGGGCAAGAGTAAATCCAACATGTATATGAAACAGTGTAGGCAATCAGCTGCCATGACTTTGAGAGACAGAACGTAATCAGATTTCTCAGATGAAACTCATGTAGACAGAGGCAGGGGTACCTATCAAATAATCGAATGGACAAATTGTTGAACGTCATATGGTCGAACCCATATCATCCACAATTCAGTCAGTCGAAACATTCTGACTGAGATCGGGTTACAGTAGGGATCAGGAAATTTGGCCCTTTCCCCAACATATTGCAGTCTCAGAGGTGGTATATATAATCAGCAGGGGGTGTGAGCAGTGCGGGTAGGGGGGATTTCCCCTCTGCAAAAGCAGTTTTTGTGGTGTATGCAGGTGTTGTCTTTGTTTTGAGTTTGTTTTTGAAGGACTGAATTGTTGGTGGTGTGGTTTCAACCTTATGACATTCGACAGTTTGCCAGTTCGATTATTTGTTAGGTATCCCACAGGTAGAACATACAAAACTCCTTAAAAACAGTGTCCGCAGATCTGGCTTGAGCATAGGACACTGAAACTGAGTGGCAGACATCATCAAGGGACTGTGCTTGCCTGTAAGTTTGTTTTCTTTGCTGGCCACTGAAGATATTCTTAAAATAGTTATGGCCTGCTGTCCTAGACCACTAGTAACTTGGAATGTTTCCCTTGCATGTATCATAAGGCTGGGCACTGGCATATTGATGTGGTGCCTTGTTGACATATATAGATAAACAGATATAGCTATATATATATATATATATATATATATATATATATGTGTGTGTGTGTGTATATATATATATATATATATATATGTATGTGTGTGTGTATGTGTGTTTCTTCCATATGGGAGTGATTCAGTGCTTTGTTCAGTATAGAAGGCGGCAGTGCTTATGCATATATATATATATATATATATATATATATATATATATATATTTTTTTTTTTTTTTTAATTTTATTATTTAATGTTGTTTACCTGGGTAGTGCATTGATCAAACTGAGTATTTTCAGACACAGCTCATGTGGTTACATTAGAATTAATATAATACTATAACAAATAATTAGGCAACTGCAAGAACATTTGTAGCTTTGCCTTACTTTACAGTGTTAGAGAATTGATTCATAACCAGTTATTACATACATTTTGATGATGGGAGGCTTATTTTATATTAAGGGCATAGAAACAGTAACAATATGACACAGCAGGCTTAATATAAAGTTTTATACAGGAGTAAGGTTTTGTAATTGTATGATATGTCTATTTTAGATCCAGCAATGTTGTTTAATGTAAAAGACACTAGGGTGTCCTTGTAGTTTTTTAAGTGGTGGTGTTTTATTTGATGATTTATGCTTATGTTATCAGCAAACAGCACAGGAAATCTTTTATTCAGTCTCTTTGCAGAGCAGTACTCAGACCCCGATCCCAGTCCTGTGCTATTTTTTTTTTTTTTTTTTTTTTGCACCTGTTGATTTTTTGTGAATTGTATGTCAGTATTCTAGACTGTTTCAGTTTGTTCTGATTGTTACACGTTTGGAAGGGTCCACAATGCAGACATTTGTGCAAGCATGCTTTCTTTTCTTTCAAAGCAAACTATTTCTGCTTAACTTTGCATTTTGAATTAACAAAAATAAATGCATGACACATTTTGTTTTATTTATTTTTATCCTTTGTTGACCTGATTAATCACACTAGGCTTGTAGCCTCTTTTTTGGGAGGCCTGAATGGTATTTGTACTACTAGGAGACATTATCCAGGATATAGGGGAACTTTCCCTACTTGCTTTGATAGGTGCTGTGGGATCTTTTACATCTACCTGATTTACCACAAACTCAAGCAGATGGGGCTTCTGTTTAATGTCTCAAGTGAAGGATGGCACAGTCAGGAGTGAAGCACCCCCCCTTATGTTAAAGTACATTGTCAGCAATCAATCTACCTGGTATGGGAATAGAACCCACCGCCTTCTGCACCAAAGGCAAGTGTGCTGCCTTTTGTGCCACTGACACACTGCTAGTGTCATTGGAATGTCACTATTATTCAATTCTGTACATGTAGTTGATTTCAATTGTCATATGACTGAACAGATGTCTTACTTATTTTGGAGTTACTAGGGCCATTTACATTGCTGTTAATAGCCGGTTGAATGTTTTGTTGCTTTGTATTCACTTGTATGATTTCTTGATTATGGATTATAGTCAAAGCCCAAATTTGATCATACATTAGGAAATGGTGGCAGAAGTACTGCAAAGCACTGAGTACAGCAGAAGTGACATACTTTTTTTCTCAGCATTGTGCACTAATTTGAAATTCAAAAAATATTTAGATTGCACTGTTGTATGGGCAGAATTAAATGAAGTTTGCTTCTATGAAACTAAATGCAAAATCACTTATCTAGAAAAACATAATGTAAGATCCTTGTATAAATAGGTCAGTTATTGAAGAATGGAAGTAGTATAATTGATTGCAGTTTTAGTTTTGAGGATCAGGTAAATAGATTTTGAGGAAAACCTGCTATGTGATTAGAATGCTATTAAGAAGAGTATATTCAAGAAGCACCTTGGCAATGCTAACTATATTTACAAAGCTATTATAAGACCTTTCATGGAATATTGTACAATTTTTTATGTATTTCACTGTTGATGTTAATAAGTTACAAAAAGTGGGGTGGGAGGTTGGCATAATGGTTAAGGTGTTTACCTTGCAAACACAAGGTGCAGGGTTTGATTCTCACATGGCGTAGTTTGGCTAGGCTTAAAATGATCCACAAGGGCAGTTAGCCTAGTAATAATCTATGAACCTATGAAATGTTTTACTAAAAATGTTAGAGTATCTAACTTAATGTACAAAGAGAGACATAGGAAATTATTTCTATAATTTATTGTCATGTGAGAGCAGACTTAATTTGGGTGCTTATAGGTTTGAAAGATAAAGAAATTGAATGTTTGTTGCCAATTATTTTTCAACACGATAAGGGTACAAGAAATTATCAATTTGATGATCATAGGTAAAATGCAAAATAGCTAAGAGATGTTTTTCAGATAAGAGGTACATGAAGATTGAATTCTGTACCAGTGGAAATTAGGCAGATAGTGTAGAGGTGTTTAAAACATAATTAGCCCTATGGAATGACAGTAGTGTATATTTGGACACTGTCCTTGTGAAAGAAGACCTGCAATGATCTTTGCTTAGGTCTGTGGCCTATTGTAAGATTTGAACCTTGATATTTTCATTCTGAAGTATTAAACAGCAGCTATTATTTTGATAATAGTATTAGGTTCCAGACTGAGGGAACGTGTTTTAGTGGCATTCTGTAAAATAAGAGTTAATGGTTAATATCCATTAATGAACAAATGATCATTGAATGAAAGGTGCTGTATTTTTCATGTTGCAAACATGTGAATACAACCTATATATAAAGCATGCCTGCTGCAGCTGGGGGAATGGCATAAGGTATCCTTAATACTAATGAGCTAGGTAGAATGATTACCATGACGTGGTGTACAAGATCTAGAAAAATCATCTCGGAATGTGATCTCATAGAGGTTACATCACATGTCCTGTCTCGGTGTGTTATCTGTTTAGCCTTTTGACATGATGTAATGCCAGACAGTAGTGAAATGTCTGCCAGAACTGAAAAAAATATATATATCGTGGACTCTGTGTGTTGGGATTATACAGAAATATCATTCATAGTAGAAATGTGTTTCAGCTGTAACACCACATATTATTTCATTAGAATGATATTTGGAGCCAGCTATGTGGCATGAAGGGTGGAGCCGTGACTATGACCCAGGTGACAAAGATTCCAGTAACAAGCCCATTCCTAGTGGAGTCATTCAAGGAGATAGGGCAGTGTAATATTTTTGCCAGTTCATCTGTTCTGAGAAGGAGGGGTGAAGTTTACATCTAAGGACTAGCAGAAACTAGGGAAGACCAGTGTGCTAGTTCAGAGGCATTAACATAAGTAATGCACATTGAGATTTGAATTGGACAATGGGGAGGACATTAAAAAAGTCATGCACAGCTGTTAGAGTAGCAGCATACCATACTCTCCTCGGTACATGCTTCTCCTGACTGCTTATATTAGGGATTTTCCTGTTCATTGGGCCCCAAGTCAGACAGGTGACATGTAGACATGATGATCAAAAAAGGCAGATGACAGGCGGCTATGGAGGGGAACCAAAACCAATTATTAAAAAAATAACATTTGGCTAAATTCTGGTTTTGAATCAGAAATTTGATATAATCCTCACTGCAAGTTGGTTAGTTGAAAAATCTGATGTGTAGTGTGTTGTATTTTAATGTTGCCAGGAAGAAGTCAAAAGGTATTTAATTATCTTACTTTCTTTAGAATCTTTTTGGTGTCATAGTGGGATCAAGTCTACAAGCTCCTCAAAGAAACCCCCTGTACTTTCCTTGCCTCCAACCTATTCAAATGATCCCCTCTCGAAGTCTTCACCACTCTGGCCCATTTCTTCAGTGTCCTAAAACCAAACGTCAGTGCACTAAATGTGCCTTCTCTATTGTAGGCCGCACATTATGAGAATCCCTCCCTACTAATCTTAAAGACCTCACCTTGTACCCCTCTTTTTGGGCCCAGGTGAAAGATCATCTCAAGTCTGAATCAGTTTGCAAATGCTTTCTTCCCTGCACACATCACCTAATCCTCTCTTCTCCCTTTCACCAGTTACACACCTTTGTCTTCCTCATATTATTTCCCTACCCTAATGTTTGATAACTCTTCATCATAAATATTCTACATAGTTAATTTCTGTATACATGTTCCTTGCTTTTGCTGTCTTTTACACTTTGTGCTCTTCCTATCACTATTTCACTCTCTTCTTCTTCTTCCCTCCTTCATCTAACCATTCCTTCCTATTGTCACTTATACTGTGTACTTTATTGTTATTATTGCTGTTGTTGATACATTGCTATCTTCACACATTTTATTTGTATTCATAATACCTCTTGCAAACTTGCTTGTCTACCATCATTTATATTTGTCCGGGCTGATATTGAAATAAATCCATTTGGGTCGGTGCTCTACCCTGTTTACCACATTGAATAAACAAATAAATAAAAAAGTTCTGGCTGTAGCCCAGGTGACTCAAGTTCATTTAATGGTCTGGGTACACCACAGTGAGGTAAGGAGGATGTGGGTGCCTATTGTGCCTGAGTGTGAATATGCCAGTTGTCCCTGTACAAGTTCTGGCAGAGATGGGAGCTCAAAGAAAGGCTGTCAGGGAGTTAGGGATTAGCAAAAAGCCAGGCTGGCAGCTAGGTATTGCTGGAGGTGCCATTCCCACAACTGCACATTCCAGTTCCTCTTCTCATTCTGCTGGCAGTGCTAGGCAAGTGATAGTGTTAATGTAGTACTGCTGTACTCTTGCTCTTCCCTCCCCATAGGTGTACTCAGATCCAGGAGGTACTGATGAGCTAGGGATATGGAGAAGTAGGAGTGATTTCTGGCAGCTGATAGTGAAAAGCTGCTGTTTGGATGCAAAGAAAATAACTCTTACTTTCTTTGATGAAAAAACAAATGACAGAACTTAGAGAAAACAAAACCGAGAGTAATTGCTATCTCAGACAGAATTTATTTATTTGGTATTTCCTTACTCTCAACAGCATAATAGCCTACATAAATCACAGATCCATATTTACTAAGTCAAATATTATGAAGCCTGTGAGCATGGTAAACTGCATAGTTTGATAATGGGGACAATGGACAGATTTTTTTTAAGAGAAACAGAGATGATGCTATCAAAAGCTGCAGGCATGTACAAAGTATGATAAATTACTATTATATAGGTAAGAGAATTAACTGGGAAAATGACTGTGAGTTAAATAAAATGTGAGTCAAATAAAGCAAAAATGAGAAATGAAGGATAGGTTATAAAATTGGGTATGAAAATGATATCAATATGAGGATTGTAGTCTAAAATGGAGTATTGGCTGGTCACATCATTATAATTGTGGTTTAAAGTAGGTGGGGCTATAAGCATAAGAAAAGGCATTGTCCACTTTTTAATCAGTCCAGCAGAATCTGTGGTAGGAAATTTCCCAAAGTTGTGTTAAGAAATATTGTGTTCAAAAGAAGGTGCATGTCGTTGAACAGATATGGACTGAGCATGTTGTCAAACAGAAATAAGAAAATCACATCTAAGATGCTGAAACATAAATGTAATTTGACTGCTGGAAAAATAATCCCAAATCATCTTGCAGTAGTGTTATAGCTATATTATGATTATCTCTTGATCCACAGTAGTATAGTCTATACATTCTCATTCAACCTCAGTCAACATAATAAGGTAGTAGTCCAACAAACCTATATTATATTTTTCAGGTTTGAAATATGCAGTATAACTTTTAAGTCTGTGCTATCAAGTTTACTGACGCTTTTATTTTTTGATTGAGGTAAACCCTGAACATACTTGAACATGTATATTATTGTTAAATATTTAAACTTGATTGTTCAAGTGCTGTTTGCATGTACTAAATACATGTTTTCATTTGATTGTAAATTACTAATATTCATATAATCTTTAATTTAGCAGTAGTCAGTAATTGTTTTTGTCACTCTGTATTCTGTTTTATGGCAGAAAAGGTACTATTAGACCATCCCACCTGCCTCATTATAAAATTAAAGTAAAAGTAAGTAAAAAGTAATTAATGGAGGGTGTGGAATTTAAACTAGATACAGGTGCAGAATGAAACATGTTTTACTTTTAAAAATGTAGGCCTAGATGGCTGTGAAGAGAGAACTGCGTGTAGATTGCTGACCTGTTTCGGCTACTAGGTGATATCATTAGGTCAAAAATTGTTGGTGTGTCTGTATGAAATATGACATGCAGAACTGAGGAATTTATTTTGAATAATTGCTCATAAAGAAGCAAATTGTTTTGATAACTGGGGTTGTGTTGTTTGTGAGAAGTTAAAAATGGTAAAACAAATCTACATGGTGAAAGCAAAGACTGCATGTTCAGCAAATCAGTATCACCGCCCAGAAACATTTAAGATACAGTAAAGAGTTGTAATGATGCTATTCATGACTATACCAATGAATTTAAAGGCTTAGGTAGCTTGTGAAGAGAATATCACTTAAGACTCAATGAAGTGCCAGTGATGTTTGCTCTCAGAAGAGAGCATGTAACACTCAGAAGTAAAGCAGAACATGAGATTAAGAGACTAGAGAGATTAGATGTTACTAAAGAGCAATAGGAGACAGCAATAGAACTGGTGAATTGTATGACCACTCTTGTAGTTTTTTTTAAGACATAAATAGCATCATTAAAGTGGAATATTACAGTTTGCTTACAATTGAACAGTCTCAAGAGTGGTAATTATGTTTTTTTCTCCGTGCAAGAGGATTTCTAGAATATAAGGCTATAGACAATCAAAGCTCCAACTTTTATATATATAAATATATATATATATATATATATATATATATATACACATATATATATATACATACATATATATATATATATATATATATATATATATATATATATATATATATATATATATATATGTATGTCGTACACCACCAGGAAGGCATAGTTTTCTTAGACTACACAAGCACCAACAGTGCTCTAAACAGCTGTTTCTCAGGGGACTGAAGACATGAAAAGTGTTGTAAACATAATTAATGATCTGTTAATGAGGAACTCCAGCACAAGAAGTGCACAGCATGAGATTGAATAGATATTGAATAGACTAAGACTATGTAATTTCAAGTTAGCCTTAAGCAAATGAAAAATAAGCATGACGCATTTGAAATATGTGATTTATATTCTAAGAAAGATGATTAGAGTAATGATCCAGAAAAAGCTAAGCATACATACAAATACCAAAGCCAGAAGACAAGCAAATATTACAGAGATTTCTAGGAATGTTGCATTATCTTGTAAAGTCTGTAGCTGACATGTCTGATATAACTAAGCCTCTGATGAAGCTATTAAAGCAAGATGTAGCCTGGGAGTGGAACAATTAATAGGAAACATTTGAAAAGCTAGTTACAGATGCCATGATATTAAAGTAGTATGACATGAATAAGCCAGTGGTGTTGCAAGTAGGTGCCAGGCCAAAAAATAAGTTCAGATGGAAACAGATCACATACCACTACAGAACTTAACTCAAAAAACAAGTACCATTGAGGCCACAAATTATGTTATCTACAGTAGTATGATCCAAAATTGCTGTACAAATCTGTCAAGGAATTACACATGGCAAACATTGCTCAATAGTGCATATAGTCAGAGAAGCATGAATAAATGAAAAAAGAACAAGAGATTCCTTTGCAAAATCACAGTTACCAGTGACTGTAGGAAAAGTAAAAGAATTTCTGAGGTGTACTACTATAGAATTAGAGCAGTGATGGCAAACCTTTTGGGTTCGGTGTGTCAGAAATTCAGAAAATGCCTATCTTGACTCTGCTGGCGTGTCACCACCCGCCCCAAGCAAAAGAGAAAGAATTATTTGCATATTCATTTATTTAAAAAAATACAATCCAATCATGTGTGCTGTTATGTATTATAAAAGTAAAAGAAAAATCAGTGACTTACAGTAAAGAAAACAATATGTGCAATGATAATTGAGCTTAAAACAATGCACCAAAAAATTGCCCTATTTTTAAAAGTAATTTTGAATTGAAGTGAAAAAATATGGAAAACATTGCATTTGATTTGATTTAACATCAGATGTTATGTAGTCCTATCTCTCCTACATTCTTACCCGTGGGTTTGGAGCCGAATATCGGCTCCGACTCGGCTGACTTTAATAGCTCGAAGTCTTTTATTGGCTTGGCTAAGCAGGTATCCCATGGTGCACTGCTCCATATCCCCAGATCTCGTTTGCCACTCCGTAGCTCAGACGTGGTCTCGCTTGGCTGTGGCTAAGTACCTTTTTTTCTTGTCTTCAAGAAAAGTTTTTGGGTTCATAATCAAAAGCTGTTTTCATAGCTATTGTCTAGTGTTATTGGGATTGTGTTTGTGTGATTGTTTGTGTGGTATCCCGCTGACTGTTCCCTTGGGCTAGGCCTGTTTCAGT
Organism: Protopterus annectens; assembly: GCF_019279795.1. NCBI lineage: Eukaryota > Metazoa > Chordata > Ceratodontiformes > Protopteridae > Protopterus > Protopterus annectens. The sequence goes on from NC_056750.1 coordinate 374,913,759, forward strand.
TAGAGGGCCTAGGCCTTCTCCTATTGCCTTGTATTTGTGTACGGTCTAAACCGTTTAACTTAGAGGTTTGGGCTGTTCCCTTCTTTGTGGTCATAACCGGGTTGTTTTGAGGTTCTTGGCTTGCTTCTTTAGTGCGTGTGTGTTTGGTCACTGTTTATTGTTGATTCCCACGTTTTGTGGTGTGAGCGTCTGTGAGTTCTGTCAGTCTGGTTTTTTTGCTGTAGTGTGAATATGTCCAAAGATTCCAAGGAGCACAAACCTTCGGGTTTCAAAAAGTGCTCTAAATGTGGGTACAAGATGTCCATCACTGATGGGCATTCCATTTGTGTCTATTGCCTGGGAGATATTCATCTGCAGGAGTCCTGCAGTTTTTGTCATGCGTTCAGTCCTAGAGTTCTCCAAGAGAGAAAGAATAAGCTGATTTTAAAGGGACTCTTGAAACCCTCTTTTGAAGAGGCAATGGATTTGTCTCCCAGTGGTAAGTCAAAATCTGCCAAGTCTAAAAAGAGATCTCCAGCTCCGTCTGCTTTATTGGAGCCTCCGGAGAAAGTTTCTAAAATTGCATCGACCTCCTCGGCTCCACTGTCCTTGGGGCCGCAGGAAGTGTCGGTGTTGGCGGAACCAGCGTCGGCGCCGATTATATTGGAACCTATTAGGAGCCGATCGTCCAGTCTCAAACAAGTTTCTCCTGAGAGGAGATAACGATCTCCCTCCCTGTCCTCCAATTCCTCCAGGACCCTTTCGGATGTGGATGTTGATAGGGTGGTCCAGAGGCTCCTACAGTCACTGGTTTTGGCAAAATTATTTCGGCTCTGGCCCAGTCGACTCCGATCATTCCTCCTCTGAGCACATCTCTGTCTTCGGAGCCGGAGTGTCCCGCGCCGTATGATGTTCCTATGTCGGCTCCGATGGCCCCTTTGGCTCCATCGGTACCGATATCAGCTGCAACCCTGTCAGCTCCGTCCTCGGGGTTTGGGACTCGGGATTCTTCGGTCGGGCCCGAGGGGGACATCTCAGGGCTTATTTAGTTTCCGAGTCTTCCTCTCGGCACCTCGGCTCAGGGAACTCCGACCTCCGTCATGGCTTCGAATACTGGTCGCTCCTCGGATTTGTGGGGGCCTGCCTTTGAGGCTATGCGGACTGCACTGGCCAGATTGTCCGCTACATCAGGTGGGTCGGTCACTCTGTCCCCCACCACTCCGGTGAGAGCCTTTGATCACTGCCTATCCATGGACAGCGGAGCAACAGGGCCTAGGGATACCCCCACGAGTGGTCCCCAAGTTTCTGAGGGCCCCTCAGAGTTTGTGCCTGAGGAGCCCCCTAGAAAGAAAACGTGCAAGAGGAAGCACACAGACTCCCAGGATGAGTCTCTCACCTCTGATACTGACCTCAAGGAATCGGAAGGGTCCCCTAAGTCATCCTCTGATGATGTTTCCTTCTCCGACATCCTGGAGATACTGAAACAAAGAGGTGACTGGCCATCCAAAGCCCCTTCCGAGGAGGAGTCAGTATTCCTTAAGGCTTTTGGTGCTCAGCCCTCCGTCTCCTGGGTGTCTCCACCCTTCGATGAGCTCCTTGATTTGATATGTCAAAGAGTGTGAGAAAACCTTGATTCCATGGAGCCCGTGCCCAGGCATCCCAACAAGTTTCTTTCTGCCCTCCAGGGCAAAGAGTTTCTGTCTAAAGGAGTCCCTGTTGATGCCATGGTGGTGGCAGCAGTCACTCAGAAGGAAGTAGCAGAGTCTTCTTCCTCCGTCCATCCTCCTAACAGAGAGTCTAGGACCATGGACCGGTACGGGAAGCATACCCTCTCGTCAGCAACCTTTACCTTACGGTTGCTGAATTACCTGTCTCACTTCACTCGACTCCAGAGAGATCTCCTCAAAGAGTTAGGAGATACTCTTGCGGGTAACGTTCCTGAGGCGGTGGCCCAGACGGTTAACACCCAGGTCTCTACCCTCAATTCCATTGTCAACTCATCCATGCAGCTCATTTCGTATGCAGCCAAGGGAGCGAGTAGGGCAGCAAGCTCAGGGGTCACCCTTAGAAGACAAGCCTGGCTGCACCTGTGTCACTTTGCGGAGGCCTTCAAGTCTTCCTTCACTGACGCCCCCTTTGATGGTTCTTCTTTGTTCGGGACCAAATTGAAAGACACCCTCACCAGATGTGAGCAAGAGGGAAAGACCCTGTCTGCCGTAGGTTCCATTTTTCCCTTCCCTCTAGGCCTTATCCCAAGGCCCAGCGGGGGTGGGGGGTGGGGGAGAGATGTGGTTCAAAAAATCACAGAGCCCCCCTCCAGAGGCAGAGGAGGGGGAGGTTACTCAGGGAGATGCTGCCCTAGAGGCAGAGGGGGCCCCCGCAATTTGGGAGACCGTGATTTCTTTCATGGCTCTCCCTACTCTCGTTCCTGAGGGAGTGCCTGACTGTGCTTATTCGAAGCCAGTCGGCGGTCGAATTTCATTATATCCAGAAGCCTGGGAAAGCATCACCCAGGACTGCTGGGTATTACGGATAATTTCCGGAGGTTATCTCATTCCGTTTACATTAGACCCCCCCGTCATTCAGAAAAATCCCAGATGTTCCACCCAGTCAAAGGGATCAAGCAACCTCAGAGGATTCAAAGCTGCTAGGAAAAGGAGCCATCCAGCGTGTCCCCTCAGACCAAATCGGATTTGGGACTTACTCAAAATTCGTTTTGTTGTCGAAAAGAACAGGGGACCTGAGACCCATATTAGATCTCAGCCAACTGAACAACTATGTACAGAAGTCCAAGTTCTGTATGGTCACACTACAATCGATTCTCCCATTGTTGGGAGTGGAGGTATGGATGTGCTCCATCGACCTCAAGGATGCTTACTACCATGTGAAAATGGACAGGGCATCCAGGAGTCACTTACGTTTCCAGCTGGGAGCCAGTCATTTCCAGTTTCGAGCCCTGCCCTTTGGTCACACCACAGCCCCCAAGGTGTTCACCAAGTGTATGGCGGTGGTGACAGCTCACTTGAGATGTCAGGGATTCCAAGTGTTTCCATATCTGGACGATTGGCTCCTTACCGCCCCCACCAGGCATCAACTAGTTCAAACCAGGGACGCTACCATCACTCTGTCACCAGTTGGGTATAACAATAAATTGGGAAAAATCTGCTTTATTGCCCTCGCAGCATGTCACCTTTATAGGAGCAGAATTAGACACCATTCGAATGCGAGCATTTTTACCACAGGAGAGGATCAGAGTCTTACAACAACAGATACACATGCTGATGCCCCTGAGGAAAGCGAAGGCAAGATGGGTTCTCCAACTCCTAGGGACCATGGCAGCAACTATCATGTTGGTTCCTCTAGCGAGATTGCACATGAGAATTCTCCAATGGCTCCTCTTTGTTCAATGGTCTCTCCAAAGCTTTCCACTTTCTCACCCCATTTCACTCACAGACAGATGCAAGCAGGACCTCGGTTCATGGCTTTGCACCAACAACTTGGACGGGGGAAGGCCCTTCGTTCCACCCATCCCAGTTGCCACGGTGACCACGGACACCTCCCAGATGGGGTGGGGGGCATTATCCTGGCAGGACAGTCCAAGGCACATGGCAAGAGCACGAGATACATCTGCATATAAACGTCTTAGAGATGAGAGCAGTGCTACTCGCGTTGCAGGCACTTCAGTGTGTTCTACCTCTAGGGACGATTGCAATACACTCCGACAACATGTCAGTAGTGTGGTATCTAAACAAGCAAGGGGGAACCAGGTCTTACCCTCTGTGCAGAGAGGCCATGCGAGTGTGGCAGTGGGCAGTAACTTCCCAACGGTTTCTGGTGGCAACGCACATTCCAGGGAAGTCCAACGTGATTATGGACAGGCTAAGCAGAGCTATTCTGATGCCTTACGAGTGGTCCCTGAATCGCCTGGATGCAGAGCGAATCTTCAGCAGATGGGGTCAGCCTTGCTGCGACCTTTTTGCCAGCCCCCTCAATGCAAAATGCAGCAGCTACTTCACGCTGATCCCCCCACAGGGGGAGTCACCCAGGGATGCTCTGGTTCACGATTGGCCCTCCGGTCTGCTTTATGCTTTCCCTCCATTTCCTTTGCTGTCAAAGGTGATTCAGAAAGCACAATCCTTGGGAAGCAGAATGATTCTGATTGCTCCACACTGGCCTCGGTAAGTCTGGTTCCCCTTTCTTCAGCAATACATTGTGGACACTCCGTGGATTCTGGACCCTCAACCAGACTTACTGACACACATGTCAGGACAGTTCCACCCCTCCCTGATGACCCTCCGGTTGACAGCCTGGCTACTCCACTTCCATCGTTTGTTAGACTTCATAAATTCTCACCAGAAGTGGTTCATATATTATCATCCTCTCATAAGCCATCTACTAGAAAGTTTTATTCTAGTAAATGGAAGAGGTTTTCTATCTGGGCGCATACCCGAGGCATTGATCCTTACACAGCTCCAATCGCTTCAGTCTTGGAGTTTTTGTCTATGCTTTTCCATCAGGGTTCCGCATCAGCTACCATCAAAGTTCAATTGGCAGCTATCTCTAATTTTCATGTCGCTAATGTGCCTAGTCTCATGGCTTATAGATTATGCAAGGCTTTCCTGAAGGGTACTCTGTTGCTCCGTTCCCCCGGTTTCTGAACCAATCATGCCCTGGGATCTCAATTTTGTTCTATAAGCCCTTACTTTACCACCTTTCGAGCCTGCAGCTACCTGTGAATTGAAATTCTTGACCTGGAAAACAGCCTTCTTAACAGCAATCACTTCAGCAAGGCGAGTTACATAAATTCAAGCCCTCTCCATCAAACCTCCATACTTAATTTTCCATAAGGACAGGGTCTCTCTTGGACCAAACCCTTCATTCCTTCCTAAAGTGGCTTCCGTGTCTAATCTTAATCAATCCATTAAGTTGCCTGTGTTCTTTCCTCACTTTTCGAACAAGGCAGAATTTAGATTTCATCAGTTGGATGTACACAGACAATTATGCTTCTATCTACACCGAACAAAAGATTTCCGGAAGTCTGATCAACTTTTTGTTTCCTTTTTGGAAAACAGAATGGGGTCCCAGGTCTCCAAGGTCACCCTATCCAGATGGATGTCTAGTTGTATCTCTTTCGTCTACCAAGCAGGAGGAAAAGATCTTCCATTTCCGGTCAAGGCTCACTCTACTCGGGCTGTTTCTAAATCTACAGCCTATCAGGCCAGATTGTCAATGGATGATATATGTGCTGCAGCTACTTGGGCTTCTCTTCACACATTTGTTTCTCGTTACAAATTGGATGTAGTTTCTAGGGGCTGGTCGTCCTTTGGCTCCACAGTTCTCAGGAGTATTTTCCTATGAGCCACCCAGGATGTAGGTGCTTGGGACGCTGTCCCACAGGTAAGAATGTAGGTGAGATAGGACTACATAACATCAAGAAGTTATGTACTCACCATAACGTTCGATGTATGTAGTCCATCTCACCTCACATTCTTACTTACCCTCCCACCTTCCCCCTTCCTGGAGGATTTGGAGGTTAGGTCGTTCATCTGCTGAGTTCCCATACTTGGCTTATTCTTTTACCTGGATGTTGTGTATACATGGGGTATGAATGAGTTTTTGCAGCAAACTAGATCTGGGGAAATGGAGCAGTGCACCATGGGATACCTGCTTAGCCCAGCCAATAAAAGACTTCGAGCTAGAAAAGTCGGCCGAGTCGGAGCCGATATTCGGCTCCAAACCCAAACCCACGGATAAGAATGTGAGGCAAGATGGACTACATACAGCGAACGTTATGGTGAGTACATAACTTCTTGTTAATGACTTTTTGTTGCTGAGTTGTAATAGATAAGTGCAGGGTCACATATATCTTGTATTTTTGTTCATTCAGTTTCTTTGGTAACTCGGGTGTTGGTGAATGATGGTGTGTCATCCAAAATGTTGTGGCATGTCACCTTTGACACGTGTGTCATAGGTTCACTGTCACTAAATTAGAGTATGCTTTTACTGAAATAATGAAAGAACTGACAGACCACAAATCATCACCAAGGAAAGAAATGCAATTAGACCTTTTCTTTCAAGGAAGAAATATGTTATGTTCCAGAACAAGTGTTCAAAACTGACAAAATAGTTCACAATCAACTGTAAAAAGGCTTGAGAGAATATATTAATCACTTTTTGGAATAATAAAATACAAAGAAAGTGCAAGAGATATAATGTTTTAGCCAGTACTGCCAACTATACAGAACAGGTAGTGCAGAGTTGTGCTCTATGCATTGCATACCATAATAGCCATTCTAAAAAAGAGAAGCTAGCCTACCCAGTTCCAGACTGTCCATGGAGGTGAGTGGGAACTGTCTGGTTTTGTTCATGTGTGTGAATTATTATTTCAGGGCCCCTGAAATATTCAAAAAGACAGGCACAAGTGCAGTTGTGATTAGTGCACTGATGTCTACACTGTTGAGAGAGGGGTACCAGATATTGTTCATTATAAAGAAGTCAGGAATTTGGAGCCGGAATGGGAATTCAGATGTACAATGTCTAGTCTAAATTATCTGCAATCAAATCATCAAGTGAAGAGAACTGTCTAAACAAGGAAGTATCTCATGAGAAATATATGTAACAAAAGCTGTGCAGACTGCAATCTTATAATTCTGGAATACAGGAATACTTCACTACAGGGACTTTTAATGGGCACAAGGCCAAAAATAGATTACCTAGTTAAGCTCCATTAGTAATACCTGAAAAATTGACATAAAGTATAGGAAATTATGCAAAGAATAAGTAGAGACAGAAGTACCATTAGAAAAAAAAAACAGAACCTTACTTGATGTATAGGTAAGAAACAAAGTAAAAATCCTAAAGCCACAAGGAACAGAAGTAGTTGGAAAAGCAGCTGAATCATGATCCTGTGTAGTTTTTAGGGACGAATGTAAGCTGCACGAAACAAATTACAGGCATTTGTACACTAAATGTATGTCTAGCAAAGTCAAACTTTCAAGAGGAGGTGCAACCAGAAGGACCATAACCAGTCCTTCTACAAGAAAATACAGACAGTAAAAAACACGATGGTCAAGAATTCAGAAAAAATCTTGTGAAATTGTGTCTCCAAATGAAGCTGTAGTATAGAAAAAAAAGTATCCAAAAAGCGGGACTGGATGACTAGTCTGATTAGTCCTGTTAAAGCGTCCACATATGGTAGATAGTTGAATAAACCAGACAAGTATATGAGCTGCTGCAGAGTTAAATGTGATTTTTAGGGAACTGAAAAATATATTTTTCAATATGTAAAAAGTATTTTTAATATAAACAGGCAATGACATGCTTAGCATAGTACTAAAGTAAATTTACAGTAATCAGCGTATTACACTACTGACTGAGAAATATAGTATAGCTCACCCAGTGCACATGTCCTATATTCAGTGAATGCATTCTGTCTGTTTATGCCTGATGTAAACATGGTAAACAGTGCACAGCTGTCTGTCTCAAAGGCATACTGACTGTGCCTGCTTGTAATGTACGTGATGCACCTGCAGTGCCCATATGCTGTGTTTGGAGAGTGCATACAAAGTGTATCTGCCTGGTATAAACATGACGCACTCTCAGTGCCCATCTACTGTGTATGGAAAGTGCATAAATGGGTTGCTGCATTCCTGAGTATGTTGTCTTTCAGATGAGATGTTAAACTGGGGCCCATCTACCTGACTTGGTGGTAGCTCAGGTGAATATAAAACATCCCACAGCATCTATTGAAAAGAGTAAGGATCTGTTTTTTAATGCAACATTATTTACAGGCATACATACATACACACATTTCTACTTTTTTTACTATTATAATTTTTCTTATAACATCCTCATTGTTGTTATTCCATAACTGACCTCGACTTATTCCTCCACAACCATCATCTAATTTTTTTTGCAGTATATCTTCCAAACTCCATTACCTTTTAAACAAAATTTAATTCAATCTTTCATTCCAAATAACTAATATTATGTAAAATAAATTCTTATCTACCCTTCTCACATATTCTTTTATCTTGATTTTATAACATCCATGCATAATCATATTCATATCTTAATTTTTTTGTCATTAATATTCTCAAAAAAGTTTTCTTCAGACAACTTTTTCCATAATTTACCATTCTTATACGTTTCTCCCACCCCACAAAATAAACACACTGTTTCAACTTTCTTTTTATGTTGCCTATTCCCCATTACTGGTAACTTATTTATTACCAGTCTCTGTAGGTAATACTAATGCACTACTATCTTGCTACACCTCTTTTCCCTTACTTTAATGGCTTTAATCACTTATTCTGGTAATTTTCCCCATAGATTTACATAATGATATTGTTTTATCACGATTATACCACATATTTGTAAATTTCTCTACATCATCAATTTTATTTTCCATGTTAGCATTTTTATTGATAATTTTTAATTTTTTCATTTACATATTCTTTTTGTTATTCTCATCATCTCTCAGCACTTTTGCAGTTATATTTAAACATTCTCACTATTAATTTCTCATCGTCTTCCTTTACCAATTTTAATATTCTATGCAGGTTTTAAGAAGCAGAATAAACAACTGGATTTAGTAATCCCAATGTCTCTTCATCTTCACTCATATACAACACACCTCTTTTCAATGTGTTTAATCTTGAATCCTTTATGAAGGAAAGCACCAACTGCATAATTTCCTTTTCATTATTTTACTGGGATCATGTAAACATTTGACATGTATGCTATTTTTCCATTAATACAGAATTCACCAGATACATCTTTTTCCTGAATGTTAATCTGTAAGTCTTCCACAGAAGACATATTTCTGTTATTTCTTTTATTAAACCCTGCCATAACACCATAACTACACCATTTTCCCAAATTTTTATTCTTAACAAAGACACTTCATTCATTGAAAAATAGCCCCCCCCCCCCAATGTTCACTACATTAACCAAACCCTTACTTTTATCTTTATTCAGGGTCATTCCTATTTCCTTTAAACATTAATTCAGACAAACCGACACTTCCCTCATCCATGTTTTGTACTTAGTATCTACAGCTATATCATCTGCTTATGACAAAACTACGAGTGTCACCACCTCTTTTTGTTTTACATATCTAGCATCTTTCATTCTATAAGCTACTTTACTCACTATCACATTCGCTATCAATGTAAACAGTATGCCACTCATGGGATATCCTTGCCTTATACCATACTTCATCCATGTTTCTTTACTCAGCTACTCATTCACTCTCACTCTCTTATTTTTTTTTCAAATATTTTATTGATTTTCAAAAAGACAAAACATAATTTCTACTAGAATACAAATGAAACAAATGACAAACTATATACAATATGTACATATGGCGTAAATGAAAAAATGAGCATATCTTTGGTTAGAGAGAGGTAGTTACACATAACAAAAATATCAGAGTATTTTCTGCAAGTACTAAGAAGATGTGGAGATCTTTAAAGTCTCAATGAGAGAAAAAACTTTCTTCCAAGGATTGTTGATCCATTTATTAGGGAATATTCTTGTTTTTTTTACCTTTGTTTCCAAATGTATTATTTCTTCTAGTAGAGTCATAAATTCTTGAAAGTTGGGTTCAGATGAAGTTTTCCATTTTCTTGTAATACATTTTCTAGCAATTGCTAGTATAGTCAATAGCAGATACAAATTCTTTTTGTTTCAGTTACATTCAGAAAAATCATGGATTTAGTTAGTATGAAGGAATCTGAAAAAAATAGCTTGGAGGAAATTTCCAATCTCCTCCCAGAATTTTTTTAATTTTGATACACTCAAAAAATATATGAATCCAATCAGCATTACAATTCTGAGAACATCTCCAACAAATCAGTTTAGAAGATTCCATTTTAGCTATGCTATTGGGGGTGTAAAATGCCCTGTGTAAGAATTTCCATGAAAAAATCTTCCAAGCTTATAGATTGGAGGTTAATTTAATAGAATATAATAAATTAATTTTGTTTTCAGAGGAAAGGTTAATCTGATGAACTTTAGTAATAAAGTTCCAGAAGTTTTGTCTTTGGATTAACTTTGTAGATTATTAAGTTTTTATAGAGCATTGATGTTAAATTAGACCAATTATGATTATTATAAATCATTTCTTGGATAATGGAGATTAATTTCAGTTCAGAACTAGAGGAGGAATTATTGATTATTCTGCATAACTCTTGAGCATGAAATAAAATGCTTTGAAGTATAAGCCAATCAGAATTTGGAATATCAAAGGTGTTTATTATTTGTTGTATGTTTAAGACTGATGAGTTCCTAATACAATCTTGCCAACAGGTAATTTTTTTTAGTTCCCAATTATTTATAATGTTTTCATGTAATTTGTTGGGAACGTTTTTAGTTATTTTGAAAGGAATTAGTTCCCACCATAATTTAATGTCTAAGTTTGAGTTTATGAAGGAGCTAAATGAGTTATAAATGTAGTTTATGAAGACTGAGTTGGTGGGTTTCGAAACGTTAAATTGTAAATTAAGACATAATATTTTCCAAAGTGTATTTATATGATCATTTGAGAGAGTATTTTATGTAAGTTTATTCTCATTTAAAAAAATAGAAATATGAAGGGATTTCCAAGCTGATGACATTTTTGGGTCTATCCAATTGAAGACTGTTTTGAATATAGAAGCCTTAATATATGACTGTAAGTCTGGAAAATTCATTCCTCCTATTTCCCAGGGTCTAATATGATGAGCATAGGCTATCCTGTTTCATTTAGGGAACCAGAGAAAATTTAAAAGAATTTTATTTATGTCTTGTATTCATTTTTTATTAGGTAACATTGGAATGGCTTGAGCTATAATATTTATTTTTGGTAATAATACCATCTTTATTAATTGAAATTTATCTTCAAACTTTAGAAATAATTTATTCCATTTGTCAGTGAGTAGTTTTATGGTATTTAAGATTTTTTTATAATTTGTAGACAGAGTATTATTAATATTGTCACCTACAATAATTTCTAGGTAATTTATAGAAGAGACCTGTTTTCCTATTAAATGGACTGGAGTTATGAAATAATTTTGTTTTTTATTTAAATGCATATAATTAGATTTTGATTCACTTATACGTAAACCTGAGCTATCAGAGAATCTTTTAGTCTGTAGATCCAACTCTTGAAGAGATTCTTGTGAGACACTCAGAGTTAAAAGTATATCGTCCGCAAAGAGCATGATTTTGGAATTAAATTGATCATAAATGTTTATACCTTTAATTATTGTGTTTTGACATAATGTAATAGCAAATAATTCTATTGCAAGAGCAAATAAAATGGGCGACAAAGGTCAGCGTTGCTTTGTACCTTTGAGTATTTTAATGGGTTCTGAAGTAAAAGGGCCTAGTTTTACATGCGCAAGATTATTTTTATGTAGATTTTTTTATCAAAGTAATGAAATAAGATGGAAAATCAAAGACTTCTAAAGCTTTGAAGAGATAATCCCATTTCAGCATATCAAAAGCTTTTTCAGTATCAAGAGCTATTAGAAGAGCTTCTCGACTATCCCTATTTAAAATGTTGATAAGGGACAATATTCTCAAAATATTATCGTGTGTCTATTGTAAATAAAACCAGACTGATCAGAATTTATAATATGTGTTAAGGATTTTTTAATTCTATTTACAAGAATGGATACAAATATCTTATAGTCATTATTTAGCAAAGAAATTGGTCTATAGGAACTGCATTGTTTTGGATCTTTATTTTCTTTTAATATAGGAGTGATTAAAGAATATTTCCAAGAGGGAGGAATTAAATTATCGGTTTGAATTACATTTAAGGTTTTATGGAAAATTGAGATGGCTGAGGAAGGAAATAACTTGTATAGTTCCATTATAATTCCATCTATCCTGGGGACTTTATTATTTTTGCTTTCTTTAATTTTATCAACTACTTCTTTAAGAGAAATTTGTTTTAAGATCTCAGATTTTAGTTTATCTGGAATTTTATTTATTTTAAGTAAACTTTTATTTAACTCTATATGATGAAATTGTGCTAAATTATTGAGTTGGTGGTCAGAATAATGATATTTAAAGGCTTCAAGAATATCACTAATGTCTGATACCATTTTATTATTTCTACCTTCATGAATGATTTTTGTAATATTATTTATCTGAGGCTTGTCTTTTAACTCTCATTGAAATAGTATGTAGATGTTTGGGCGACATTGAGTGTGAGTTGATTTTTAGTTTTTCTAATGCCAAATATGTTTTATGAGTTAATATTTCATTGTATTTGATATTTAAGTCTGTAATTGTTTTCTTTTTTGTTTTTGGATGTTGTGAATTATCTTTACTGATATTTATAAGCGTATTTTGGATATTATGAAGTTCCGATTCCCATTCTTTAGTTTTATTTTTAAACTAAGCTAGAATTTTACCAAATAAGTAAGCTTTTAGTGTATCCCAGAGAATTGTCAAACATATTTCATTTGATTGGTTAATGTCAAGAATGTTTTGAATTTCATGCTCTAACCATGGCTTGAATTGTGGCAGTTTGGTGATGTATGCTGGTATCCTTGTTGTGAAAATCAACCTTTAAAATCTATTTCAAGTTTTAAAATAAGTGAATTGTGATCTGAAAAGGGGCAAGGGAATATAGAAAAGTTAATTATTTTCATACTTAAATCTTAAGATACATAAAGTTTATCAATTCTGGTTTGGGTGCCAAATCTATAATCTCTGTGATAGAAGGATAGTGAGTTAGAGTCTTTATATCTGTAGTTGTCAATTAGATTTAGGTTCTCACACCAATTTCTTAGAGCTTTTCCTAAAGAAGTAAGACGGAAGTGCTTTTTATTCGAGGTTTAAAAAATGTCTAAACTACAATTGAAGTCTCCCCCTAGAATCTGAATACCCTTATACACTTTGTTAATTAGTTCAAAATGTTTCCTAACAGTTCCTATCCTTATACCAGGAAACCAATATGGTTAACAAGTGTCCATATTTTATTATTAAATCTTATTATTACAATTTAAATAAGACCTTCTTTGTCTTCATACTTATAAATAATTTGGGGAATGATGACATTTTTCCTCCAAAGTATTAGAACTCCTCTTGCTTTTTTCTTATATGATGAGCAAGATAGATTTATATATTCCAATGGATTCCAGTTAAAGTTATCATCTGATTTTAGGTGGGATTCTTGAATAAATACAACCTGAATTTTATTTAGTTTCAAGTATCTAAATAAATTGGATCTTTTCCTTGGATTGTTTAATCCATTAACATTTAAGGATAGTAAGGTTAAATCCATCAAGTATGACTTTCTTGTGAGTTAATTAAAGTTTTCATGTTTGGTATTAACTGATTAGTAAAGAGTGTAACTTTATCTAGAGAAAATTTGTGTGAAATAGATTAATTCTCTCTAACAAATTGTATAAAAGTTTATTAGAGATAGGCCGATAAAATGAAAATTTGAATATTGAGTAAAAATTAAGTAAGAGTAACCATATTAATAATGAATTTATTAAAAACTTTAACCAACATGAAGTGACATGCACTTCTAATCTGAGTGAACATACAAGTTCAAACAGATTAACCCTCATGACGAACAAAAAGTGATTAATGACAATAACATGTCTGAGCTCCAGTATGAGTTATTTGGAGACCCAAAACTAATTTATATATCTACTTTTGTTGTTAGGATTGAATAATTAAATGAAATTTGTAATACTTAAAGGAAATAGATTTGAAACTGATGTAGTAGAAGCAGCTGATTCAAAATAATTGCTAATGGGAGCAAATACAATTTTAAGTAACTGTAAGTGTATAGAACAAAGGAAGATTTCATATAATAGAAACATTAATTCTAAGTTATAAAATATTCAAAGTAGAAAGAAAGTCTAGGTATAATGACTGATGAATCCTATTTAATGATAGATACTGTGACCAAACAAAATAGTCATAGTTTAGTAATAAATAAACAGATGCATAAATCATAAATACATAAATTTTCCATATTATCTACTTTGTCAATGCCTTAACTATTTCAAATTAAAGAATGTACTAGCCATTAGCAAAGTTAGTATAAGTAAGTTCTTTTACTAGAGTTGAAATTAAGTATCTAATGATGACTAAGAAAATTCCTTCTGTCTTTTAAGTCCACTATACTATAAAAAGGCTATAGTTTTGGAAATATTGTGGGAATTAAACTTGTAAACTTTTAATATTTAAATAATATAGCATATAATCAAATTACACACAGTAAACTCAATGAAACATGCCAGATATAAAAGCATCACACTTACTAAAATACAAATATTTATCCTATTTAATTTCTGGTATGTTTAGGTTATAAAATTACTCAGGGGATAAGCATAACAGAACAATGTACACTAGATGTAAAGCATCATTTTTTCACTGCGTAATGAATTACATTTTTAACTATCAATAGGACATTTGAAAAACTATTATAAATCAACAGCCACAGATTTCCTCAATATCAAAATTCATTAATACAAGCATAATAAAGTTAGTAATGTACTGGTTCACTAAGTTATGAATATTATTACTTACATTCTTTTTGGATAGTGGTTAACAGCACAGTCAATCCCGAATCAAAATTCTGTATTAGTTCTATTGTACTTTACGCAAAGGAAATGTCTTAAGTTATTGAATACAATAAGTCAGTGCTAGTGTTATGAATTTACCCAAATCAAAAAGATATGAAGTATTGTTTATAATTGAAAGCATAAGCAGCTTATTCTAGAATTATAGCAATTTATATTCTCTAGATTTTCATATTTCTACTGAGTTGTCATGCATATCTTTGTTATTTATTGTCATCTTAAAGGTGAATATTCTTAAAGACCATGTCAAATTTGCTAAACATAACCCATAGAGAAATCTGGAATCAGAAATTTAAATAACCAAATAGCTTATATTATATGTTTGCAAATTAAATCTAAGAATCAACACTTGCAAGTTCATTTCTGCCTACTATGAATTTAATCTTGTCCATAGTTTTAAATAAATAGGAAGCAAATTACTATTTTACCCATTAATCATCTGCTATAGTTAATTTAGACTGTCTCCCGTCACTTCCTACACTAAATACTTTATTTCATAGGATGTCATAAGAAAAACTGTGATTGCTGCTAATGATGTGAATACCACACACACTTTTTTCTACTACGTTAAGATACTGGATGAAATCACAGCCAGCGTTAAAGACCCACCAACCTCACTTACTTACAAATTAGGCATATAGTACTGGCTATAGAGAACCCAAACTGATGACATAGAAAACTGTACATAGAGACGTTGCTGAGGTGCACAACTGATGTAAATTGAGAACAAAAATCTGTTGTAAAAACAGGTGTATGCAGGATGCTAGAAACTAGTGGCATTACAGTAACTTAGTAGGAATTAGCAGCTTTACACATAGCCAAAGAATTGAGTGCAAATTCAAAAATAATCGGAGACATTTCGTCTATTAATCTGACAGGATAGGAGACTGAATTAACGTACATGTTCTGAATGGTACAAGTTTATAACTTTCAATTATAGAATGACATTCATCCTAAGTCACTACTTTTATGACATGTTAAGAGGCTCAACTATAATCCAAATCAAAATCCGCGTTAGTTGAGAGGTATAGGTAGGAGCAGACCGACTATTTCGAATGGACACCCACACAAGAGTTCAACCACACAACTATAAAGCAATAAAACACCAGGACAGCGACCAGCTACCCTATTTGCTGCACTCATGTGCACCAATTTGAGCAGATTTCCAGCTCTAAAGCTTCCATCTCCAAGACAAGGAACATTGGCTGTTTAAATGGGAGAAGCGCTAGAAGCGAGTACTCCAAGAACCACTAACAGCCTACCTGTAAGCACCACACACATCCGCATTCACTCACAGCAAGCTACTACACAACACATAATGCATAACTGCCATCCTGTTACTGCAGGAGATCTGGGCAAGCCAAATATAACGGAGGGATACAGACCCTGAATCAGACATCTTTTTTGATTATTGTTCTTAAAAAGTTAATGAAAGAGGTATTTTACTAACTTACACTTACTGCATACTCCTCAACTGTCCACATTTTCACAGAAACCAGACAAACTCTGCAGCATGTTAATGTCTCACGCTTTCAAAATAACCGCTTCATGTAACAGCTATCCGATCATTGCAAGCACTTGCTAGTGCATTGGATCTGCTGCCCCAACAACGCAAAAGCACCCAAAATAAGTATCAACAATATATTAGACCATGTAACAACAGATCCTCAGCTGCATTGAGAGTTCCCTAATGACATAGCAAGAACAAATTTGTTCACATATTTCACCATCCGAGGCAAACTCAAAATAGACTAACCTGTCAAATCCCATAATGGGCACTGTTCACCACCAACTTTCAAGAAGTTTCAGCCTTCACCATAACATAATTCGCGCCATTGACCGATATAACTGCGAGTACATACATCGCGCATCATAGAATCTATCATCATCAAGCAAATATACAAAACCTTCTCTATTGTATCTCTAAATCACAAACTATTCTAGTCAAACCTACATCTTTAAATTAAACAGTGCACGACTCAACAGTATAGCGATGGTGTATATCCATACAGTGCTCTCACTGATATATAAAATGACTGATCTAGAGAGGCACCTTCCGAAAAACTGAAAACATTTTCTAACCATAGAAGACATTAATATATAGTAAATTAATAAAATGAAAGAAAACATATATCAACTAATCAGACTATTTAATCAAACAGAATAGACAAGTGAAGTCAGAGATTGTGAGATGAAAGCTCTCGTCAGTAACAACTATAAAGCTGTATATACTTATGTGGCATAAATGTGTGGAATAGATAGTACATGAGTTATTTTGGTAATAAGTGAGGTTAACTAGCTTAACCTACCTATAACTGTGTGTAAAAACATTTAATTCTTCATATTCCTACATTTTAGCATGAGAGCTTCCATGTTGATTATATAGATTCTATTTTAGAGGAGAGACAGCGTTTGTTAGCTCAAGGCTATTTTAAACAAGAATGACAGTAAACAGTTATAATGGAATGTTAAGATGCTAAACTTGTGTAAGATAGTAACTAAAGTCTAAATTATAAAATATGATAATGTATGTTTTAAAAATCAAAAAAAACTTTCAAATTAAGAACTGTATAAATGCATACGGCATACGTTTAATTGCTGCTAATGAAGCAAAAATCAAGGGTGTCACTTAAACAAGCTATTACTATTATATGGGTTTTTAGTAAGTAGCTATATTAAGGACCATTAAAGAAGTCTAAACATATGAAATATAAGATGTAATTGTAGTAAGGTTCAAACAGAAAATGTAAGAAAACATTCATATAGGTGTATGGTAGGAAACAATACATACTTTTTGAATGATTAGAAATGAAATCAAGTCCTAGTTGATGCTTTGAGAGAATTAGTGACTCCAGAATTTCTAGGATCAGTTTTCAATTTCTTCTTTCTCATATCAGTCCAGTTATTTTTCTCAGAGGTTCTTTTTAAAGTGGTGGAAGATGACCAATCCATGTATTCTGGAATTGCAGTTATGTTGTTGTTTTTGATGAAAGTTATAGCTTCTTCGACATTGTTGAATGTCCTTATGTCATTTGAATAAAGGATTCTGATTCTTGCAGGGAAAGCAAGTTGTGCCTTAATTTTATTTTGTTTCAAAAATCTCACAAATGGCCAGGTTTTTTTCCTTAGTTCCAAGACTCTTGAAGAATGGTCATTGTCGAATCTAATTTGACTCTTAATATATGACAATGGATGACCTCTCCAGGTAGATTTGAGAACAAGTTCTTTGTCTAAATAAGACAAGAATTACACAATAATAGATCTAGGAGGCATATTGGAGGAAGAAGGAATAGGTTTCTCTGTAGCTCTGTGTGCTCTTTCTATACCATTTGATAGACCTTCCTTTAGGTCCAATATGTCTGGAAGCCAAGAGTTAAGAAATAAAATAATGTCATCACCTTCTGTTTTTTCTGGAAGACCAAAACTTCTAATGTTATTTCTCCTTTCTCTGTTCTCTAAATCATCTATTTTACTGATTAGCCAGGTGTTCTGTTGTAAAAGAGATTCACAATGAGTTTCATCTTTCTTAAGTCTCTCATCTATGTCACTTAGAGAAGTTTCCATATCCAATATTTTTGATTGTTGCTGCTGCAAGATTTCATTAAGGACATCAGTCTGTTTCTTATGACTTTTAAATTTTCAAGGTTGTCTGTAAATCTGTCCATTTTAAGAGATCGTTCAAGTAGTGTGGCAGACATCAGTTGAATTTCCTTTTTCAGTGACGTTTCAGAGTGTGAAGACTTAGAGTTGCTCATCTCTATATTGAAAAAGTTATCTCCAGTTTGTTTGACAGGAAAATTTCAATAAAAATGCACACAATTTGGTATTCTTATAGAATTGAGGTTCCTTAATAAGAATTTACTACTTTTGAAAAATAAAAATTATTCTTTTCCTTAATTCTGGTACTAGATTGTGGAGCTCATAAAAGTTGCTGTTACCAGTTAGCCATCAAGGCTCCACCCACCTCCTCACTCTATTATTTTAATATGCTGACACACTCCTGATTTTATTACCTAGTCATAACCTCCCACAATGCATCATGCCCTACTGTATCAAATACTTTACTAATATCACCTTCCATAATTTTACATTCTCCCTTTTATTTTTAATATCATCCACAATTTTTCTCAGAAGCAATAACAGTTCTTGACACCCATTCCATCTGATGCCATATGTACTTTTTCCATGATAACCTTAATCCTTCCTTTCATTCTCCTCTGTATTGTTCTCATAAAAATGTTATAATCTGTGTTATGTAATGTGATGGAGCTCCACTTTTTTATTTTATTCTACTCATCTTTCTTCCATATAAATTTTAATATCACACTACATAACTCTTCATAAACAACCCCTTCAATCAACTATTCATTCAATACATTTACAAAATACCCTCTTTACCAGTCCATTACTTTTGTGTACATTCCATACCCTAAATCCCCCTGGGCCTGGTAATGAATCAACATTTATTTTCCTAAGTACATCATCCTATTCATTAGTAGTAATTTCTTTTTCAAATTCTTACTTAACTCATTCTGTTTTTTTTTCCATTCCCTCTATTATTTTCCTTGTTTTTACTCTTATTCATATTTTCCGCATGCTGTGCTGCAGTACTCATAATTTGCCCTTGTATTCTTTTTACCTCTCCTTCTACATTTTTCATTTTCCTAATATCCTCATTTATTACTTTACCCAAATATGCAGATACTTCATCCCTTCTTCCTTGTAAATAGCATCTCTTCCTAAAC
The DNA here is from genome assembly GCF_019279795.1 of Protopterus annectens. Taxonomy (NCBI): domain Eukaryota; kingdom Metazoa; phylum Chordata; order Ceratodontiformes; family Protopteridae; genus Protopterus; species Protopterus annectens. The sequence continues at coordinate 374,933,080 of NC_056750.1, forward strand.
AGTAATGCCTAATTGTTTTTCAATTTCTTTTATATATTTCTTTTATATATTTCTTTTCCCATATAATACTCTTTTGTATTATTTTCTGATATAGTTCTGTAAATTTCCATATCTCACTTTCTCTTCCTTTATTACATTATCCTGCCATTGAAACAATATTTTTATACTTCTTTTTAAATTCATCTACCATTCTGACCAATTGTTATTGAAGTCCAACATGTTTATATGATCCTTCCATAATTCTAGTACTTTCCACTCTCCAGTTTCATTATATAATTTCTCATTTATTCTTTTTATTTCCTTTCCTATTTCAATACACTTCCTTTCTTCATTCACCTCCATCAAGATTGCTAAATGGTCTGAAAAAATACCACAAGTGTATCACAATCTGCCACCCCCAAGCCTTCTGATAATACAAAGTAATCAGTTTCATATCCAAGGGCTCCCTTCTATAAGTCCATTGACTTGTTCCACACAACTAATTTACCATTTTATAAGAATAGCATTAAGAAAAATAAAGTCAGGGAAAGCAGCAGACGCAGATGATGTCACAGCAGATATGATAAAGATGCCAGGTGAGACAGAGGAGAAATGGCTTCTGAGGGCGGCAATAACAGTGTGGGAAAAAAAGCATAGATAACTGGAGAACAAGCCTACTCCAGTGTACAAGAACAAAGGGCAGTACAGAGGCATCAAACTCCTATCACATTGTATGAAAGTTCTGTAGAGGGTGATTGATAAATGGATACACAGAGCAGTAGAAAGTAAGATGAGAAGTGAACAGTTTGGACTGATATCAGAATGCAGCACAACTGACCTGATGCTTGCAGTGAGACAGATAGCTGAAATGAAGCTAGAGATGAAGAAAGAATCCAACTGGACATTCATAGACTTGGAGAAAGCATATGACAAGGTCCCAAGAAAGCTGATTTGGGCAGTACTGTGGTGGTTCAAAGTCCTTGAAACATTGGTAGAATTAGTGCAAGCTATGTACAAGGACCCAAAGACTTAAGTATGAATGGTGTTTGATCTCACAGAGGGGTTCCCAGTGGGAGGTGGATATGCACCAGGATTCAGCTCTGAGCCCGCTGCTGTTCATACTGATGATGGACTACATTAGCAAACAGTTTGTAGGGGACAGATAAACAAAGTTGCTGTATGCAGATGAAGTGCCATTACAGGCAGACTGAGCAAGAACTTCAGCAAAGAACAGGTGATTGGAATGCAAAACTAAAGGCACATGGGATGAAACTAAATACAGATAAGACAGTGGTAATGTCAGCAAATTGAGCAAATCAGAAGAAGGGATAGAAGGAAAGATAGTGGAACAGGTTGATAGCTTCAGGTGCCTGGGAGGGATGGTTGAAGAGAAGGAAAGACTGAATGAAGAGGTTAAAGCTAGAATCATAGGGGTTGCAGCCAACTGGCATAGAGTTTCAGGTGTAGTGAATGACAGAAGAATGCCAAAGAAGCTGAAAGGTAAGGTGTGGAAGACATTGGTGGGACCAATACTACTGTATAGTACAGAAACTTGGCCAGTAAAGGCAGAGCAGATGAGGACTCTAGAGGTGATGGAAATGAAATGCCTGAGAAAGGTGGTAGGATGCACACTGTGGGACAAATGAACAAATGAGGACATAAGAGTAGAAGCCAAAGTAGCTCCAATTGTAGAAAATATCAGAGAACAGATTACGGTGGTTCAGACATGTGCAGAAAAGCAGAAGACAATCTAGTGAAAAAGATTTGGGACAGACAGGAAGAAGGTAAGAGGAACGAGGACATCCAGCAAAGAGGTGGATGGATTGTGTGAGAGAAGATTTGCGAAAGTCAGGCATGAGTGTTGTAGAAGGTAGGAGTATTATGGCATTGAATTGAGAAACATGGGGACAGCTAACATGAAAATGGGAAAAAGGAAGTTGGTGGTGGCAATGATGATCATGAACTAATTTACCACATTTTATCACTTCCAGTATTTTTTGCATCTTCTCTTTTTATTTTTACATTTTGCCTTAAATCAGAATTAGTTGCCTGTCATTATAATTTTTGTGTTAAACATCACATAGTCTAATATTTCATGAAACAGATTCTGTCCTTCCTTGTAGTTATATAGGCATATAATGCTAAAATTCTATAAATATGTTCTCTCCACCTCACATCGACAGCAGTTAACCATCCCATCCTTACCAACTTTACATCTAGTATTTTTATTATTTTTTTCCAAAACCCAGCCATTCCAGAACAGCATTCCCTTTCTGAGTTCCATATTATATTTTCACCCCGCAATTTTTCTTTTTGCACTCTTTCTTCTTGCACTTTTTCTTAATTTGTCAGGAATCTTACATCCTCTAACAGAGTAACATCCACATCACATTTAGCACACCATTCCAGTAACTCTGACCTACTTACACTGTTAATACTGCTCACGTTTACTGCAAGTATTCTAAAATTGCTGCTTTTCCTTCTTTTTAAGTTTAGGAGAAATATTTTTAAATTAATTTGCTTATTTTTTACTCTTTCTCCATAATTTTTCTGGGTTTTTGTACAAATAATCCTTGATCCTTAGAATCAGATTTTTTCACTGAATTGAAGTTTAAAAGCTTGTTAGTGTCAATTTCTTACCCTGACCTGTCTTTCTGAATGAAGTCAATCAACTTGTTTCCCCTCCGTATATTTTTTTCTGCAGTTTTTTCCTCACCTAGTTCATCCTCTCCTGTACCTTCTTGTTGCTTCCCTTGTCTATGTTTTCTTCTTGTTTCTCTTCTCTTTCATTATCTACTGTTTGGTCTTTACAATCCATCAAAAAGTGTTTCTTTCTTTTACACAACCTACATTCAAGCACACACCTTCTTGCTGTGAAACGTCCCCACACAAAAGAAATATGATTTAGGCTGGCCAACATATCTTAATGTTCCTCTATAACTGGCCACATAAATAACACTTGGCAAGTGTTTCACAATGTTTTTTTTCACATTTCAGAACAGCTTCCATCCTCCAAGCTCTCTTCCATAAGTTTCTCTCATCTCTAACAGTCACAATTTTATCAACAGTTTCACACAGCCCCTGCGTGCATTTTTTAACATTATCTCCTCCAGTTCATTAGTTCTTAACTGCAAAGTAACACTTTTTTAACATTTAAATTACTACCAGAAAATAATGAAATGTTCCATAGATAAATGTCTTTCTTTCTTGAGTTCCAGAAATTTCATCATTAGTTCATCAGTTTTAAATGTTAAGTCACAAGTTTCTGTCCCAGTATGTATAAAAGACTGAATTTCTTCAGCTTTATAACTCAGATCATTTACCAAATTGTCCCAAACATGATATCCTTTACAGTGTCACTTTTTTGTTCTTATTCTCACAGTTGGCCTTCTCTTCTTTTTAAAAATAGTTGCAATTACAGATCTGATGTTGTTGCCTTCATTTAGTCTTCAACCTGTGGGTTTCAGATCTGAGGATCGAATACAACTTGGCCGCATACTAAACTGCAGGTTCTGAAATCTGAGCTCCACCCCTACCCATAATGCTCCTCTCCTCCAAATCCCCCAGATCTCATTTGCTGTGCTTTGACTAGCATCGGGAATCTGATCGTCTGAGCTTCTCAGGGTTTTCTATGAGTTTTCAACAGTTTTTTGTAGTGTCTTTCCTTTTTCTTCTTCCTTTAATAACTCTTTATCATATAGTTTTTTTTTGCTTTGGGTTTCCTTGTCTAAGGAGTTTGTAGTTCTCCCTTGTGACAGTCCCTTTCCCTTCCTTACCCCTTTCTAGCAGTTTTCTTTTCTTGCCTTTATATATAAAAAGTATGTATGTATGTATGTATGTATATATATATATATATATATATATATATATATATTTAGACTCATATACAGCTTAGTTAGAATTTTTCCATTGTTGGATATTTCCATTGTTGTGTGTGTGTGTGTGTGTGTGTGTGTGTGTGTGTGTGTGTGTGTGTGTGTGTGTGTGTGTGTGTGTGTGTGTGTGTGTGTGTTGGTTTAGTTTGTGTGGATATGGCTAACCATACCTCTCAACCTGGAAACATCAAAAATCTGGACAAAGGCCCATAAAAAATAGGTACAAATCTGTATGCTGATTAACATAAAATTTGAATACATAATTATGTAACCCCACCCACTCCAATGGAATTATGGGATACCTACTTTTAAATGCAAACAGAGGAACAGACAAACAGAATGTGATGAGAATTATCCCTTACGAAGATTTGAACCCACATCTAGACAAGATATATGCATTGTGGCCTGTTACTTTACATGCTGCCCAAAAAAAAACATGGTTTCAGAAGTAGTTATATCACTTCTACAAATCTTATGTCTCTCTCACTAGCAAGAAAAATGGTTTTCAGACTAGACTTTACCTTTGCTGACCTCAGCAAAGGTTTGCATAAAGTATGTCATTGCTGGTATCTCATCCACTCCACCTAAGTGAATTAAAAGCCCACGGCCTATATGCTACCACTTTAAACAGGTTCAAGTTACCTTAGTAACCATACAGTTAAATTTCTATTAAATGTCTCTTTCTCCAAACCTTTTGAAGTAAGCAAGGTTGTATATCAGGTGTCTGTTCTAGGCTTTCTCCATTGTATGCTCCTTTTTTGCGCAAATATAATTGACTGGATGGTGTGGACCATTATAACATGTATAAAAATATCCTATTTCTATACCTGCTACTAAATCCAAAACTGTACACAGATGACAAATATCAATATATATGGAACAAATACATTGGTGTTGCAGAATAAACCACATACTGTAGGTGGTAATTCAATTGATTAAATAATTTCACATTTGAACATAATTCTTCATAACAATATAGGGCCCTAATCAGAACAGGAAAAAAAAAAAAAGCAAAAAGATTTCTAATAGGGATTGAGAACCAAGACAGCCAGGGACAAAGTGGGTAGAATAATCAATTTAGTCTTCATTTTCACTCTGGACAGATTGTGGGATGAGGGGATTTAAGAAAAAGGATAAAATGTTTCCTTGTGCCACACTGCTACAAAGGCATGCTTAAAATTCCTGGTAATGGAAATGACTTGGGGGGTGGGGAGAGGTCCAGCAAAAGCAAAAAAAAAAAAAAAAAAAAATACACAACATTGAGAGAAAACACTATACCTTACTTTTGTGGTTCAAGGATCATGTGTGATGGGATAGTAACTTGTAACTGCCCTAATTATGAACTCTTGTTAGAGAAAAGCCACAGACAAGTCACAGGACCCCTGGAGTCTAGATGCCACCGCAGGAAAAAAATAAAGAGAAAGTAGAGAATGGCCTCTCTGTTGCTTGGTTCATTGTGAAGTTGAGCTGAGTTGTGTGCATGTGTTGGGGGGGGGGGTACAGCAATCATAACTCTCTCAACCAGTCAGGGATAAATCCAGAAGTAAATCAGGGACACCTTTAGATTAAGAGAATGTGAAATGTAAATAGGTTTTCTGAAGAAAAAAATCTACATTTAATAAATAATGACAACAGAGTTATAATTTATCACCCTTTTTCCAAAAGTCACCAGTTTTAGGAGGAATTAAAGGTACTGAGCTAAAATTTGAGTTACAATCAGAAATGCCAGTGCCACTGAAAACCAAAGAGAGTCGAGAAGTATAACTGCAGTAATAGTTGGTGAGATATCTTATTTTTTAATACCAGAAACGAAGGAACAGAACATAAATTGCTCTAGCCACATAAGAGAAAGATAGAAATTTTGACCCGTCGGTATTCTGTGATAGAACCAGCACACCGACTGCAACCCACGCCAACAAATCGGGACAGCGCTTGATCTTGCTTCTAATTCTTTTTCCATGGAAAGCAGTAACAGTATTTGAAAAGTGATTGTGTTGGAAAGACAGCTAAGGTCTGTGATGGCGTGCAGAACATGAGAACAGTATTTGAACACCTATAATGCAGTGCTTGAACTGTGCTTCAGAAGTTCGCTAGTTGCAAAGCAAACTAAAACTGTGTTGTTAACATGAAAGTGAACAAATGTAATGTGCTATTTTCATATGAAATGGAAATATTGATTTTTCTTTGTGTGTCTACCATCAGGAAATTCAAATTCAGAGCTGTACAGGAAGGAGTGTTGGCGCGAGCTTTAAAAATTAGATTCATCAGTTTAAATTGGTTCACATTTTGAAACTGCAATGGGTGCTTGTTTTACTGTTAAAAAAATCACAAAACAAGTAATGGTACTGTTAAAATTACACAGATGTGAAAATGTGTAGGGCATACAATTCCGATCAATACGATGCAATACACTGGCGGAACTGCACTCAATACCGCCAATGAATTTAGTTTTCTCAAGTATTAAAATACAAAAAAAAAAAACAGAAATAAGATTTAGAAGACTCTCAATTCATTGGTGCTATTGAGTGCAGTTCCACTGGTGTATTGCATCGTATCTCCCAAGTCCAAACTGTCTTACTGAGTCACGTATTTAGTCATGAAATAAGTTACACGTAGTCTACACTCTACAGTTTTATTTATTTGTACAAAGTGCAAAGCGACAATTGGATTATTATGGTATAGTCTGCGATCAATGTTCTACCCCAACAAATAAAAATAAATCAATAATTATCATAGCAGCAAGGCAGCAGGCAAATATCTCCAGAAGGAAGGAGTCAACTCAAATGAGTTAACAGATTATAACCTTAGTTCTGTGTGCTAGACCTCTAGAAAACCAGTTTAATCTGCATACATATTACATAACTGTTTTAACTTTTTATTCTTTTTTTACTTACATGGAAGTCAAGCCTTAGCCGTCGGAGCCTGCCTGAGAAACTAAATTCTGTCACTCATTTCTTGCAGTGTGTAGACAGGTGGGCGGGCAATGGGCGGAGTCTGAAAAACTTAGATTGTAAATTGTAATGTACACTTCACAGCTCCATTTGCCATTGCTGCTGCTGCCGCCATTCAAAACTTCCAACCCGAGTTAGCTGACCAATTCCAACAGGCAGTTGCTGACAAGCTGATGTCACTACACACACTCCTGCACGGTGATGCATGGTGATGTCAGCCATAGCTTTAAACTTGAAAAAAAAAAAAAAATTGAAAGAAATCGGGAATTAAAGGGGCCACTCGGAAATTCGTGGCACCCCAATATTTTGCCCTCAAAACTGGTAAATACTGAGGAATTCGGTATGGTTGAGAGGTATGTGGCTAACCCCAAACCTGCGGGTTTTAAAAAGATGTGTGACTTGTGGGCACAAGATTCCACTCACAGATGCCCAATCTGAGTGTGTGGTGTGTCTCAGAGCTGCCCACTTGGACTTGTCGTGCACTGTCTTTGCTGGATTTAACCAATGAGCCCTAATTGACAGAAGAATCAAATTGATGCTGAAGGGTCTCCTGCCTTCTGCATGTTCTTCTTCTGCCACACCATCCACTTCAGTGGCTCATATCCCCTCCAGAAAACACAAAGATTGCAAGAGCTACCCTATTAAGTCTTGTCAATTGGGGGAGCCTCCTGCCAAGTCAACTAAGTCATCAGAGCCGACTACTTTGGTTCCCATAGTCGTTTAGGCCTCCCCTCAGCATTGGAGACTTAGTTTCTCCCTGGAGCCAGTGACATCCAGACCTAAGTCCCCTCTTCTGCAACAACCCAGACTGGTTTCCAGGCCTGCTTCTGTTGCTTCTTCCACTAGGTCCTCTCGCAGCCTTTCCAAAGCTGAGGTTGACAGCATTATAGTTAAATTTCTCAAGGCACAACTCCAGCTGGGGATCTTGCTTGCTGCATCCTCCCCATGGATCCATGAGCAATATTCCTGCCTTTACTCCTATATCTCCTACTCTGATCTGACTCCGGTTTTGGAGTTATGGCATCCGAGGTTTCCTGGATCAAGATGTCGGAGCCAACAGGTATGGTTAACTCGACTCGGCCTGTATCCCTGACTCGCCTGACTCTGACAGTTTCGGAGCAGAGCAGCACTTTGGATCCATAGCTTCAGCATCCGTGCAAAAAGAGACATTTGGATTCCCCTTTGGAATCCCTCACAGAGGACACCGATCTTGAAGAAGGGGAAGGGTCCTCCAGATCAGCACCAGTCTTCTTTGGCGACATCATGGAGATCCTAGGTCAAAAGGGTGGTTGGTCTTCCCAAAACCCTAACCTAGAGGAATTGGTGTTTCTGGAAGCTTTTGGGTAAGGCCCATCTACTTCTTGGGTATCCCCCCTGCAGGAAGAGTTCAGCTTTCGGATCCTGGACCTTTAGTATGCAGCCGAGTAAGATCCACTCCTCGGATCCAAAACCCACAGGATGAAGAGCAAATGAGAGTCAGCAAGTCAGATGGAATGTTATGGTGACCAGATAACTTCTTATTTGCTGCTGCTCTCTTTTTTCCACTGCTTTCACCACTGTGCATGATTTAGTTGCTGTATTATCTGCTACCACAAAATCAGACTCCTCCTCAGTTTATTGCGGTTTTCCTCTTTTACTTTCTGTCACTGCATAAGTTTTAACTGCTGCATTCTCTGCTGCCATATCACCTGGTTCCTTTTCCACATTACCTTCCTCAGCACTTACAAAAATATTATCTAATATCTCACATGAAACAGCAGAACTGTCACTTGGATCATCCTGCTTGATTATTTTTAACAGGACATCATCTGCGAGCCCTCTTGACAACAGTTTTGTTATCTGCACCACCTCATTAGACTCACTTACTTCCTTCTCCATGGAGACAGTAAGTACTTCATTAGACTCACTTACTTCCTTCTCCATGGAGACAGCTAAGTGCTGCTCATCCAGCTCACAGGAATCTTTGTTTATATTCTGAAGCTCCATATCGAACACAATTTTCTCCAAATTCTCACTTTCTACCTGCAAACTCTCCATAGCTTTTTTCTCCTCCTCCAAGCTGCTGCTTCCCGTAGGCCTCATCCATGCTGCTGTAAGAGCCTTGCAGCACCATCTAGCAGATCTACAGAGTAATAGAAGCTTCACAATGCCCTGGCCAAACTTCCCCTATAAGTACTACTTCTGGTCTCCCCTGAAAATAGACTGCTACCATAGTGGGTCAACAAAGGATAAATAAATAAAATAAAAGTATGTCTGCATGGTGCACTCATGTTGTAAACTGAATTTACATGTGTTGTATATGTATGTATATATGTGTGTGTATATATATATATATATATATATATATATATATATATATATATATATATATATATACGGTGACTGCATTTTGTGTGCGAGTGCCTGTACAGACCCAGTATATATCCAGTGTGCATGTGTGGAAATTTCATAACAGGTCTGTTTTCCTAGTATGCACAAGGTCACACCAGGTGTACATCCACTGTATCTTTGTTGCGTCTAGATAATGTTTATTGAGTCTGCTGCTATACTTATGACCTATGCTGAGTGCTTATCTGCTGTATATTTATAGTGAGACAGCATATGAGTATGTTTGCTAGTTACAAACAGAATGTGCACCCAGTGTGCATCTGCTGTGTATAGAAGGTGCAAATTAAGTATGTTAACTTTATATAAAATAATGTATCTTTGCTGTTTACAGGGAATACACCACAATTGTATCTGACCAATACACAAGATGTACAATCGGTGCATCTCTGTTATCTACAGAGATTGCATATAAATTGTTTTGTCTTGGTATACACATGGTACATACCCACTGCACATCTGCTTTATGCAGGGACTGCATGTTGGCCATTTTTGTCTGGTAATGACAGGTTTTACATTCAGTGTGCGTAAGTGTAGTGTTTCTGTATCTATTTAAATGACTAGTAGCCATTTCAAATGTCAGAACCCGCTAGAGCGAGTCCTGAAACATGGAGACTGAATGGCTGAAATATCAGACTTGTATATGGCAAGTTTCAGCTGTCTTTTCTCAGATTATTTCTTTTTCTCCAAGGTATGTCAGTCTTGGAGTTGGTATATATAAGTTTGGGAGGTGTGGCAGTGGAGGGGGTGCTTGTCTCCCCTTATAAAAAGAAGTTTTAAAGAGGAGAGTGATTTTCGAGAGTCACCCTTCTCCTGTGCTTTTGGTCTTTTTTTTTTCCAGCTTTTCAGCACTAAACATTTCAGGTGCCAACATTTCAATAGGGAGCCCACATGGTTTGCACTTACACAGAGTGCATATGAAGTATTTCTGCCTAGTCTACGTGTGATGTTCACCAAGTGTAGCATATACATACACTGTACATAGAGAGGGCATACTGTGTGCCTGCCTAGAATTGAAGCAGTCAGTCCTGAATACACCTGCCCTTGCACACAAGGTGAACATACATTTCACATGATCCTGAATTCACAGTGAGTGCAGTGAATGTGTATGCCCTATAATGTCTGTGCTATGAGACAGCCTTGAAACTCTAATATATTTGCCTTGGAGAGAAGAAGCTACATTGTGCACAATGTACTTTTTGTTTCCAAAGTCATTGGTGCTAACCAGGTCAAATAGCTCAAGAGTGTGTATTTCGGTTGTCATAAACAATTAGTTCACCCTTCTAGTTTACCAAGGTATTCTTTTTTTATTTAATGTGGTCACAGCGGCATTGCTTTTTTTGTTGGTTATGTTCTAGTGTAGTGCTGGGGGGAGAGTTCATGAATAGTGTGATAAAGCCAAACAAAAGACCACACCATGAATCTCTGTGACATCTGTATCCTAGAGCACTTTGATGCTGTTTTTCCCTGCCTGCTGAAACTAGGCACAGTAAAACTGAATGGGAAGACTGAAAAAAAATGCTAACGTTCTTATGATAAAATGAAATGCTGTATCTGTTTTATAAAGTTCCTTTTTCTCATTGGTTGTACTGCTCTCAGACCATTACCAGGAGGAAACAAAATGTCATTCATACGTTATCTGTGCCAAAAGCTAAATTTGAATACACAGCTGTATAAATTATGTAATACCTGACAATCTCAAAATTACTTCCGACTAGTGTTACACTGACAGCAGGAGTCTAGTCTTTGTCCTGTAAGCTGCAAGATGGGAATGAAGTTTTAAGAAAATTGAAAAAGAATTTGACAGTCATAAAATAAGGCTACAATTGGCAGTATTTTCTTTTTGAATACCTAATCCTTTTCTTAAGCCGTTACATAAGTTTTTTTCCCATAAGCTGCCTACCACCAGTTCTTTACGTTGTGCTTAGAAGAGCAGTACTTGCCTTGTAGCCTTTATTTATTGAAATAATTGCAGTTCTCCCTGCTCCTGATACCAGACACAGAAATTTACATTTTTCTTTTGCATCCAGTGCAAACTTTGCAGTGTACCCTTGCTTTTGTTTTTAAGCTATAGTATTGGTAGCATGCCTCCTACTTCTTTGTTTAAATGTTCTATATTCGTTCTACTTCATGTTCTTTCTGTTGCAAGACCAAGGTGCCAGTTATCCCATGATAAGCATCACTTATCCATGAATGAAATTCTGAAAATGTTCTGAAAATTTACCATCACTAAATTAGTTCTAAGGAAAAAAGGTCTGATTTCTTTATCCTGAGTAAATATTTTCTTGGTGACAATGTAGAAAGATGACATATTCCCTGTTCTGAAGGAGATATGGGCCTGTATACACTGTGTGTATGGGCCTGTATACACTGGGTGTGCTTGGATCTTTACAGACAGTAGCAGACGGAGCTAATTTACTACACATCATGCTCAATGGTGTGAAGCTGAGGGCTTCTCTGTGGCTGGGTGTAATCATGTCCATGTAGTAATGCCATACCCTGCACTCTAAGAGGGAGACACTGATGGATACTGCATGCTTGCAGTTGCTGGTTTTAAAGATGCCAGGTCATGCAGTCTATAAGGAGTAGAATGATGCATACTCAGTAACCGGCAGTGGTTGGGTATAACAGTGCACTCCTGTGGCTGTATGTGGTAATGTGGGCATAATACCTCACTCTACACTCTGATGGGTGCTAACTGGTGTATACTAAGTGCTTGGCAGTGGCTGGGTGTAAAGCCAACATGCTCAACATTCTGAGTAGCACAGGTTAAAGTCTGCACAGTGCATTGTAGCAGTTGGATGTAATTATGTTGGGCTCCATCCTCTCTGGGATGCTGACTGATTCCTGCATAGCACTTTTCTGTATCTGTGTGCAGAACAGCATGCCCGACACTCTGTAGGGTGGCAGAATGGAGTATGGTCAGTACTTGGCAATGCCTGGATGGATATAATGATGCCACATCATGCTACTATGCCATGTAGTATGTACGATGCAAATTTAGGTCTGCTTGTTGTCTGGCAATGGAAGAGTAAATCCTGTTAGGCCTTGCACTCTTTGGAGAGCATACTGATAAACGCTGGTGCCTAGCAGCAGCTGGGTGCACTTATGCCAGTCCCTACATTTTCTAAGAATGAGATTGATGCATGTTTGTACTTGGCAGTGATTAGGTATAATCATGACAGGGCCTGCACTCTGACTGTAGACCAATGCATGCTCAGTTCTTGACATTGATTAGGTGCATTGATGCCAGACTCCATATTTTGTAGGGTGCTGTAGTGTGTCAAATTAGGCCTCGTGTGTGCCTTCATTTGAATGGTTATAATTGTGCCCTGCTCTGCACTTTGCAGTGAACACATTTTTTATGTGCTGAATGCCTTCCAGTTATTGGATGTAATCATACCATTGTCTGCAGCCTTTAGTTGGATGAGTAAGTGTCAGGTGTTCTGCATGTTTAAATGGTATGACTCAATTTCTGTACTGGTATATTTGCGATTCATTTTAAGTGATAAGCAGGGTAAAATATCACAAACAGAAAGGATGAATACTTTTGCACTCCTTGACTCATGAGCTATAGCATCTTGTGTGTAATCCTCCTCCAGGTTACTAGTGAAAGGAGAAAATATCCCCAGGTATGTTGGGTGATTGTGAACCCTAGGAAGAGACAGTCCCCTGAAGTGGATTTTGTGTTATTGTAGGAGATGTCTTTATTACCATGCCACAGAAGGTAGACTGTACAGGAGGAGAAGTGAAATGCCTTCCTCAGTGGGGAATATGATGGTATAAGATTTGAGAGATGCACTTTGAAGCATCAAAGTACACACATCTCGATGTCTAAACATTGATCCCGAAAGATCGAATGCCAAAATACCGAAAAGAAAACAAAATTATTTGCAGGGAGGCAGGCCCCCTGAACCCTCCATATGGGGATCTGCATCCCCTACATCCCCTGCTAATTATATATACCAACTCCAGGATCACTCTACAGTAGAGAAATGTCAATTTCCACAATCCTCACTGTTCACAATCTCACATGGACTTAATGCCAACAGAAGCCATCAAATGAGTTTCAGTCACTTCTGCCAACATAAAAAAAAGTTTGAGATTGCAAACATTCAACTATATGGACTGTTTCTGATTTGAGAGACTGTAGATCTGGAAGATTCTTGTTTGGAGGTAAGGAAAGAGGTTGAACTCGTACAAAAAGTATCACATAAACTGTTGCTGGTGATGTTTATTGTGCAATGAAGCAGTGTGCAAAGTTTATTTTGTAACATACTTCTAAGTAAGAATAATAAGAACAGTTGTATGAGTTTCTCTTCGAGACATGTAAGTTGAGTTTCCTTTTAAATGATGAATGAATCCCTACTTTTGCTGCTAAATGTCTTTCTGTTTATATTTAGAGGTGGTCTTAAGAACACTGCCCACAAATGTGGGGCTAGTTTTTGAGCTCTTCAATTTTATTCTAGTCATGTCAGTGCTGTACGATTTACTGTGTGATACAGAAACTTGAGATTTGTAACTTACATGCTTTGAGAAATATGTGTCACATAACTGTACAAATGTGTGCGCAACGGCTGTCAGGATGGGGCCAGAGATATATTATGCCTGTCTGTAGCTGTATTACAGCCTTTCCTTAACAGTAGCCTCAAGCCCTCACACAAGCAACCCCTTTTTCCACTTATACCAAGACTCCTTTTAAAATATTCAGTAGATTTATGATCTGACACCCCTTACAACTGTTTGTATATTAATTCCACTACCATTTAATTGAAAAAATGCCTTCTGATGTAGGTTCATAAGGTAAGTACTAAGCTAGTCACCATTGCAGGAAATTTAAGCCTTGTCAGTTTTCCATTTTGTGGGTCAATTACCTATTCCATTTGGTGTTGTATTGACCTTATTGATACCATGATCGATAATTATATATTACCCCTAGTAGAATAACTGGGATCATACTATAGATAATTTGAGGGGACCCATGCATGGGATAAAACATGTAGGAGCTGCCTATGTCTATTAGTAGTATGGGGAGCAGTCCTGGGGTACATTTTCTCTTTCCCATCCATAGATCCAAGTTGTGTTTGAATATGGACAGGGATGAGCTTTGTTTTACATGGATGTGGAGTCCATTCTAGAGCAGTTGTATCCTCTGTAAGGTAAACCTGTGCCTTCAAACCATTATATTGATGTTGCAGAAAAGATTTAGACTCCTTGAGTGAGAATATCATTCGTGAACTGAATGCCAGAGCTGCAGTTAAGATCTGTTTTGTCCTGCTGCCCTTCCTCATTTCTTCTCCATTTGTCTCATTTCTAATGAGTCTCTGCATTTGCACTATATCTTCTCTCCCTTCTATCCTAAAAATTATAAAATCTCAAATGTATTTGTCAATTAGGACAGTTGTAAGGGATAAAAGCACATTTACAGGGCAGGTCCATGGAGAAAAGCTCCCTAGACTGCTAAATGGAAGTAAAAGCAGCGTAACTGCAATACTTTAACAGTGAAGAGTTCTTGATCAAGATACAGGCAGTATACATTTCATATGCAGTTTAGATTGTGTTATCAGGCTGTCCTAAGAGAAGTACTTAATATGTAGCACAATTATCTGTGAGAACTCTGCACTAGTTCACAGTAAAATAAGCATGTTACACCCATAAAGTATGACAGACTGTGATAATTATGGATAACAATTATCTAATGGCAAAATCACAGGCATATAATAGAACACTTTATGCACACTTTGTCTAATGTATTAATAGAGTAGCACAGTTACATAATACAGGAATTTGCAAGTACTTCACCTAATATGTTGCTAGACCCAGTACTTATACAAATGTGTGGCAAGAAAGGTGGGAAAACATCATTGCTATTGACTAATATATAGTGACTGTGAAGCTTATATTAAGGTTTACAGATCTGATATTGTAATGTTTTCAGAATATTTTCCTTATCACTCAGAAATATAAGTTTATTTTAATAATGTGAAAATACACCAAGGTTTCAAAACCTAAAGTAGATAAAGGAAAAACATTTGTAGTTTTAATTAGCTGTATTATAACAAATGTTAGTCCCTTGGGGCTAGATATAGGTGAGACAAAAGTTGAGAACAGGTTGAACACATGTATTATGTTTAGGGAAGTAGATAACTGTAATGTCAACAAGTAAAATTTGTTACTGCACACTTATGCCCAATTAGCTACTTTGGCTACATGAAATACTCAACTCTGTCCAAGGAATATATTTTGACAAACCTTCTTAATAACAGTGTGCCTCACAAATGTTGACCTTACATAAGTATGCACCAATCATTTTAGCTTATATTAAATGTAAATATATGTCTTGTGTTGTCATACTGTGTATTTTCTGACCACAGTGTGTTGTTCAGTGCTGTAATTTGCCTTTTGCCTGAGTTGTGACTGAAAAGGATTATCTCAGCATCTCACCTGCCCGGTTGCCAAAAGTTTTATTAAAGTAAAAAATATTTAATTCTCAATGTAATGTTCCACTCTGCTTCCTGACTCTCACCCCATGCATGTTGGTGACCCAGACACAGGAGCCAACAAGACTTTCTCCAAGGTAGAGGGAAGAGAAACCCACACTAAAGGGACACACATGGTTGTCATCATCACACCAACACAGAGGAACAAGAGAGTCACTTGGAAAGTTGTATACAAACAGAGGTATGTATTAGTGTGAAAAAAATAAATACGTAAATGCTGAGACACATTTTTCTGAACACACACAGCAAGAAGTGCAACACAGTAACATATATAGGGCAGTATATACTTGGCAACATTTAGACTAGAGTAAAACAGTTAAGTAGGTGCATGCAGCTTTATGTCTGACACAGAATTCCCACCCTAGTGTGAATGTTAGTAGGTTACCAGTACCTCATGGTGTCAGATGAACTGTCCATTGCATAAGGGCACTAAGACAAATGGCGCAGACACTAGTCCTGAGCCTGTCTTGTAGGCAGGTCTTAACAAAAGGCTTCCAGTAAATGGAGACTCGTAACCATTGTCTTACAGTGCCAGAGAGAATTTCTGAAAGAGATCACAAGCTTCACATAAAGGTTACACGTAATGGATATTGATTGTGGATAACTATTTTTTTCCAATGTCTGGAGAGTAACGTATGAAAGAAAAGGAAGTAAATATCCTTCCGCTACTACCCTCAATCTATTCTGTATTTTTAATATTTTTTCCTCTTACCTTCACATCACCCCCTCTAAACTACTCCTTACTTTTTAAATCTATTTTGTTTTTAATTCTTCACATTTACTCATCCTCTCTCATCTCCTACAGTTTTGTTCTCAATTACTTTATATCTGTAATGCTACATGATTGTATTATTATTCCTCACAACTGCTCTCTGCGTTACATCTTAACAACACCTGCCTCTACACAACTTTCCAAACCCATCCCAGTCATCTGCTAAACACTACACATCTCCAGTTATTAATAGCCCCTAGTCTTTTCTCCTGTGCTACTGTCCACCTCCTTAAAATGAAGTATTAAGCCCATAACAACATAATAAACAATCCTTCCCCTAGACCAAAGTTAAAATTCAGACACCGTTGTATATACTCTATACTATCCTTTCACTTGAAAACGTGGTTACATCCATCCTAATCCAGAATTTTTTGGCATAACAATTTTGGGTAATTGTCAGATAAAGACATTCATTCCAGTCTCATTTCAGTTGTTTCCAGTTAATTCCAATATACTACAGTCTTATCAATTATTTCAGTGACAAGTCAGTCTCATTCCAGTTGTTTCCAGTTAATTCCAGAATTTTAAGACACAAATTTAGAAGAGTTAACAGTGCGTACTGTGTCTAACTTGACTGGAGACTCACAGAGACATGTTGAGGATGTGTATGGCATTTTCTTCATGCTGTTTCTGGAACAGCAGGGTTAAACGAATTACCTGTCCTAATCAGTTTAGAGAACACAGAATTAAAAGGCACTGATTTTCAGACTAATTTGCAGGTTTTGGATATGTCAGACATGCATCACAACTTAAACTTAAAGACTCTAAAGACTATGGATCTGGATAATGGGGTAATAGCTGGAGCAGGTATATTTCCTGCATATAGAGCTAATAGTAATGTTGAGATCATAAAAGACATCACTACCTATCAGGACATATCTGCAGATTATGAGTGACGTGGCATAAAGCCCATATACTCAAACCAGATTACAGTAGTTAGTAGTACAGATATGAGATAACTACAAAAGAAAGTCCCTGTCAACTTTCTTCAGGGACCTGAAAGGGAGCTGTTAGACAGAAGGTTTTCACTGTATTCTTAATGAGTTTACTATAGTACATTAAGGTAGAATATTTCTAAAATCCTCCTAGCAGAAATTATAGCCACTAATAATTGTAGTCTTCCAGGATAAAAATTTAAAATCATAGTCAGCCACTGGGCTCAAAGGGAGGTTGAACAATAGCTTGCAACACCAAGTTTAGATCCCAAGGTGGAGTAGGGTCTTTAAAAAGATGTCTGAGCAAAAGCGTCCCTTTTAAAAAGGCCTTGCAAAGCTTATGAGAAGCCAGAGAGGATTCCTTCAAACCATTATGAAAATTGGAAACAGCTGCTAGCTGAATTTTAATGGTAGAAGGAGAAGCTCCTCTATTGAAAAGTGAAGCTAAAAATTCTAGAATGATATTAGTAGATGCTGAAAAGGGGTCAGTATTATTGTCACAAGCCCATAATGTAAACCTTTTCCATTTACTAGTGTAAAGTTAATAGTTGGAGGTTTATGAGAGGGAAGAAGAATATGACAGACTGGGGAAGAGAGCATAGGTTGCCTGGCTATTAATGGAACTGGAGAAATCAAGCTGTCATATTGAGGTTCAGAATATTCGGATGGACTAATCCCTCCAGATGGGACAGTAGGTCTGGAGCTGAGTCCAGAAACCAAGGGTGACTAACCAGATAAGACCCAAGAAAGGAGAACCATATCTGATGAGGCTAATAGGGTGCAATGAGGATCACTTTGCTCTTCAGCCTGATTGCTTTCTGTAGAAATTTTGGGATCAGGAAAGAGGCATAAAGGAGTCCAGAGGCCAAGTTTGTAGAAGAGTGTGACGCCTGTACCCTGGCCCAACAATCAAGGAGCCTCAGTCCTCACCACTAACACCAGAGAGGGCGTTTCATATATGAGGAAAGGATAACAAGTACACAGCTCATCAGCGTGCAGAGTCACCCAAGAGGCAGATGGGTGAGTGGCAAAAGCTGGCAGGTACTTGGACTCCTTGGAGGAAGCATTTTGAGACTTGCAATCACCCCTTTGCTTCAGAATCTCCAGGATGTTTTCAAAGGAGACATCATATGGGGATGACCTTGGGGAACCTTCTGCTGCATTGAAGTGGATGTCATCGATGATTGAGTCCTCTGGGGAATCCAAGTGCTTCCTCTTGCACTTTTTCTTCTTAGGGACCTTCTCAGTGGGATGATCTGGGGAGGTATCAGAAAAAGAGGGAGTTCCTTTTTGGGAATCCTGTGGTTTCCACACCCGCTGACCCAGTGGATGTACAGGTTGAATATCTGGATGAGAGGAAGGCAAAGATATCTGCTCCAAAGTGGAAGGGGCTAATTGACTGACTGCTGTACATAAGGCTGTCTCCGTAGCCTCAAAAGCTGGCCCACCCAAAGAGGAAAGGGAGCCCGGAAGTGAGAAAGAGTGCCTTGGAACTGTATTCACCCCTGCTCCGAGGAAACACCTCATGAGACTGAAGTTGGAGATGAACTGGTCCATGCCGAGGCTCCGACAAAACAGGGATTGACTCTGGCACCGTGGAGCTGACAGGACAGATATGGCTGAGAGAAATCTCCAGGTCTGACTGAACCGAAGAGCTCAGAGCAAGAGATATTTCTGTAGATAAGGATATCTTTGGTTCTGATATAGTTGGCATAGGGCAGCTCAGAGCTGAGGACTCTGAAGCTTCAGTAGAAGTCAGAGAAGGGTGTGTTAGTGGTGTATAAGAAGACTTGATCCTAGACCCATAGGGGCTGGGGCCGAAGTGGACCCTGTCAATCCTCTAACTTGGAAAATCTTATTCACCAGTCTCCCCACGTCATCTTCAATCAAGGTGTTTTGTGGAATGGAGAGAAATAAGGGTGACTTGGGTCTTTCCAAGAAGGGTAAAGCCAACCTTTCTGGAAAGGGATCAAAGGAAGGGGAGTAGGATGTTCTAGGGAGAATAATGATGGAGAAATCCTCAGGGTGTATTCTCAGGGCCAAAGCATTGCCAATGAGACATCAGTTTTCTGAACCATAATCTGTGGTGTCAAAGACTGTTTTGGACCTGATCAACTCAGCTCCATGGAGTCTATGGGAACAGAGGACTGCAGTAAATCATTTGTCTGTTCTGTGGAAACTGGAGGAACTAAAGACATAGGCTTCTTAGAAGTCGGCACCAATAGAGATGTAGGCACTGATAAGCAAAGCTTTTTTGCCTTTTTGAAGTTCTGGAGGAGGGAGAAGACACATCAGTTTTGCTTTTAAATGTCTGCGATCCAGATATGGCCTCACTGAAAGCAGATGGTAGAAACCCTTTAAGGATTAACGTATTCTTCCTATCCACTAAGGTCCTATGACTGAATGAGTGACAGATGGAGCTGTCCTCCTGTAGATGGAAGGGCCCCAAACAGCATACACACAGTAAATGTGCATCTGAAAAAGGGATTTTATGTCTACATTTCTGGCATCTCTTAAAGCCAGAAATTGCTTTAGGTTTATCAGCCATATCTACAATTAAAATCTGATGCAAAGCAGGTATACACACGCACGCACACACACACACACACACACACACGCACGCACACACACACACACGCACACACACACGCACACACACACACACACACACACACACACACACACACACACACACACACACACACGCACACAAAGCCACACACATATACTCACACACACACACACACACACACACACACACATAAAGCCTCACACACAACAGAAACATCTAAGTCTTAAAACATTTTTTTTAAATAGTATAAAAGGTTCAAAGAAAATACTTTCAGCAGTGATAGTCAGGATTACATGATTGTAAATATATATCAAATACTGTGAAAGGAAAAACAAGGAAGAAAGAATATAAAATACACCAAAGTGTACAGAAACCGTAAGAGCAGGTAGACAATTAATTATATTACAGAAAAGACTGTAATAAAAAGTAGAAGTAAAGTTCAATATACAAAAATTGTTACTTAGTTCGAGAGCAATGGAGAACCATGTCTAACACAAAAAGTGGCAAACAAGATCTGAGGTAACTGGGAGAGGAGTATTATGAGTAAGGGTTAAGCTTAAGAGTTTTTTGGTGATCATGAGCTATAGTAATGGCCGACTCTGTTCCAAACCCATTGCAAATCGACAAAATCAGATCTTTGGATATTTATCAGCACTGTTACTGTTATCCATCATTCTAGAATTTCTACAGACTGTTATTGTTTATCAGCACTGTTATAGAAGACAGTATTCAGATAATACATCTAATAAAGCATTGTTAACCAAACTACAGCGTGTACAGAATTCATTCTGAAAAGTGTAAAAAAACATGGCCCATAAAGGAGAGACTGGCACCTGTTCAGCACAAGTTTGGGTAATTGACAGATGAAGACATTCATTCCAGTTGTTTCCAGTTAATTCCAGTATACTGCAGTCTTATTAATTCTTTCAGTCTACAAGAACACTTTAAACCTCTCTAGGTCTCCTTGAACTTTACTCCCACTCTTCACTGCTTTTAAATTAAGGCTCACAAAAGCCTTTGCATTACAGGAACCTACTTTCACCCAGGAGATAGCATAGTTACAGCTGAAGAGCTTCTGTGTTGGGCATCAAACAACCCGTCACTTGAGACAGTCATTTTAGGAGACCCGAGTATTGATCAGTAAATTTTTGACAGTAACAGTCTTTCTAAAATCATTAATCTGCATGGTTTCACTCAGCTTATTTCAACTCTCACAAGATACAACAAAAACTCTGATAAAACCTCCGCCTTCAATTGTATTCTCTAATGCCAGAATAAAATCCTCTCAACAGGTGCCTTACCCAGTACCTTAAGTGATAACCTACCTATCTTCACAATAAGGGATCATTAACCTAACTAAAAACAGCATCTGTATAACCTTGCTTGTAACCTCCCCTACTTTAGTAAGGACCAATTTATAGTAGCAATACAATCAATAAGCTGGTAGACTCTTCAAACCCCTTCACTTGGTGAAGCTGCAGCTGTGTTCTGCTTAATTTTCCTTAACATACTAAATGAACTAGCCTCAGTAAGAACCAAAATAATTAAACTGAATCCAGCACACTGGCTCTCAAAAGGTACTAAACCACTCATGACAGAGAGAGAGAGAGAGAGAGACAGCCTGATAAAAATAAAAGTAAGTTAAAACCATAACTGCCCATCAACACTATAAATACCTCAGAAACTCTGGTAAAATTCAAATTGTAACAAATTAAAAACAACTATATTAACATACAGAGGCAGCAAATTATAACAACCCTAAAGCTTTTTGGACTGTGATCAACCAGTTTTTAAAATCTGGTATGCCAACACATTCTAAACTTACTTCATCAAAACAAACTGACAGAATAGCCAGTGAATTCAATACTAATTTCATCCAAACAATAACCACTCTTATTAAATCCTTGGGCTCAGGCAAACAGAGGTTCCTTTCCTCCCTTGTTATCCTCCAGAATACTAGCACTCAAGCCAGTCTCAAGTTCTACAATAAAAATAAAACTTAAAAACCTGCCACCCTTTCTCTTGATAACATATCTTCTTCTTCTTCTTTCACCTTTTCCAGATTAGGGGTCGCCACAGCGGATCACCTGTCCACTCATGATTGGCAGTAGAGTTTTACTGTTTCGAGTTGCCAGCCCAGCGCCCAACCTTCTACAGAAGGCACATGCATGCCTAGGGCCAATTTAGTGTGTCCAATCCACACACCTTTGGGATGTGGGAGGAAACCGGAGCACCTGGAGGAAACCCATGTGACCACAGAGAGGACATGCAGACTCCGCACAGAAAGCACCCCAGCCGAATATCAAACCGGAGAACCTCTTGCTGTGAGGCGACAATACTAACCGCTGCACCACCGTGGCCACCCTGATATATCTTCTGAGTACTTAAAAATTGCTGATGATGCCCTAGCTTTTTGTATCTCTATCCTAATCAACTGATCCATCACCGAGAGCTATGTCTGAACCCTATAGAAAGTGTTACATTCTTCCTGTCTCTTTAGAGGTGGAAAACGTAAATGATCTCTCAAACTTCATGGTTATAGCTATACTGTCTCCACTCTCAGAGATTTTGGAGAAGTGTATCCAGTCTCAAGTTACTGACTTTCCCACGTAGAATTGCCTCCTTTCCCCTGACAGTATGTTCTTGTCCTTTTCATAGTACATGTACAGCTCTCCTTAGTTTTATAACAGCTGTTAAGAAGTAACAAAGCTCGGGGAGCTTACGCTCAGCACTTCTCATTGATTTATATAAAGCTGTTGACATGGTATCTGTATATGTGGACATGACAACTAATTTATCACTGTTTCTGCATTTTCTATGTGTTTCTACCAAAAAAAAAAAAAAAAAAAATAATCCTTGTTTTCCCGCCTTCCTCGACTAGTTTAGACCAGTTTACAGGCATTGCTGTATTCTGGGCTGTGGTGTAGTTCCTGTGTTGTCCATTACCTTACTTGGATAGAAGGAAGTTTCTTTGCTCACCAGTGGGAGTGGGGAGCCTTGAGCAGCCTACCTGTCCTTGGGGGAAGTGACCTCAGCACAAGAAGCTGTAGTAATTGGTTGTTTGGGACCATTTCCAGCTCTTTTGTAGTTCACTGTTTAAAATCCGCCTCTGGGCATTTTTTTCTGGCTATACTGCTCAGACAAGCTCCACGTGGGTTTACAGAGTGGTCTTAGCAGCAGGGAACTCAGAAAAGCGACTACCTTCTGGATTTAAGTATCTTTGCTTTTTTTCACTTGAAATAGCTTCTGTAGCTTACCTTGAACTAGCCTGAACTGTTTTTTAACTGATTGCTGCATTATTTTAAAATCTGCACTTAAAGTTACATTTTAGTCGAATTTGATCGAAAGTTTGCTTGTTTGTTTGTTTGTTTAGTGGGCAGCCTCCACAGTTAAATTAAAGTGTGCTAGCCTGTGTAACTAATTTATCACTGTTTCTGCATTTTCTGTGTGTTTCTACCAAAAAAACAAAAAAATAATCCTTGTTTTCCCGCCTTCCTCGACTAGTTTAGACCAGTTTACAGGCATTGCTGTATTCTGGGCTGTGGTGTAGTTCCTGTGTTGTCCATTACCTTACTTGGATAGAAGGAAGTTTCTTTGCTCACCAGTGGGAGTGGGGAGCCTTGAGCAGCCTACCTGTCCTTGGGGGAAGTGACCTCAGCACAAGAAGCTGTGGTAATTGGTTGTTTGGGACCATTTCCAGCTCTTTTGTAGTTCACTGTTTAAAATCCGCGTTTGCACGGCTTTGTGCGGTCGTACGCTGCAGCGCCGGTTAAACTTTTTCTGGCTCCGCCAAGTGTGTTCTTCAAATTTTCCCTTAAGGAAGCTCTAAAACCAGACTACTCACTGTATTATAAGCCTAGCACTTGTTCTCAATACTTCTCTACTAAGTAAGCACTCTCGTACTAAGTAAAGCACTACATCTACTTACCACCCCTGTGAATACCCACTTCCCTTAAAGGTATACCACTCCCTTATACTGTTCTAGCATGTCGAGTGGTAGATTACTGGCATCGTCTCCAGTTCAGCTGGTCAATCTGGGCATCTTGAGACAATGCTACAGTTGTCTCATGTACACAGACAACCCTCTCCTCCTCCCAACAAACACAAATACATGTGAGAGATGCAACTATATAGCCAAACTGGAGGCTGAACTCTCTCAACTCAGGGCTGGCATGACCAGACAGGAGGAGATGGCAACCACACACACAACAATCCCAGTCCCACATAGACCTACCACAACTGCAAACCAAACACATAAAAACACAAAGACATACTCAGAGGCTCTAATAAAAAACTTACCAAAACAACAGAGGCTCCCAAAGCAGACATCCAAAAATCCACCACCTCAAAACAAAACACATGCAACACATACTTCAATAAATCAGTGTGTCGACCAATCGCAGCCCTTAAGGCCAAACACCTTGCCTGATAAACTAGTAATAGGTGACTCCATAGTCAGACACACTGATGCCCCACTGACCAGGCTGAACAAGGAGAAGGTGACTGTGAGCTGTCTATCGGGAGATAGGATCCGCCACATAACACACGCACTCAGGTCACTCCAAAGCAAGTACAAATATGACTCCGTCATTGTCCATGCTGGTGTGAATGACCTGAGACGTACCTCCCTGGACTACATGAAAAGAGACATAGAGGAGCTCTCCGATTATGTAGCCCAGGCTGGTATGACCCTGACCCTGAGCAGCATCTTGCCCTCACCAAGAATGATACCACAATACAAAGACAAGACGATCAGCTTTAACAATTGGCTCAAGTACTGGTGTCATTCTAAGGGGATCCAATGTCTGTCTGCCTGGGATGATATGTTGGACAAGCCACGCTGCTTCGCAAGGGATGGCTTACACCTGTCACCACTGGGCTTCTGGATATTGGCTAAGGCTCTTGCCACCCCATAGTGCCTTTTTAGGCAAGGCTCAAAAGACAAACCCACCTCCTTAGAAAACAAAAATGGAAAAAACTAAGGGTAATGCTGCTCAATGCCAGAAGTCTAAATCTCAAGATGCAGGCACTTGATGCACTCCTCAGCATGGAGAACATCGACGTCTGTGCAGTAACAGAAACCTGGTTCAAGGCTCCTGAGAGCACCCCAGCGCTACCAGGCTATACCACGTATCATGCTTTTCGGCCCCAAAACCCGGGCCGAACCACAAAGGGAGGGGGAGTGTCCATATTCATAAAGGACACCCACACCTCCAGGTTAGTAGCAACACATGAAGCATCAGAGACCATACAGGTGCAACTAACCATAGGCAAAACTGCTATACAACTGGTAGCATGTTACAGACCACCCTCCCAGTTTCTGGAACCCCACTCAGCCTTCCTGAAGACATTGGAGGATATGAATGTATCACAAAATACCATCATACTGGGAGACTTCAACTACCCAAACATAGATTGGGTACATTATTCTAGCCCTAATACCCTAGCCCAAAGGTTCCTGGAATTCATAAATTGAAATGCACTGGAACAGCTAGTCACCTCTCCCACTAGGGGAGATAATATACTAGACCTGATCATCACAAACATGGGGACAAAATGCTCCACACCGGAAGTATACCCCTCACTAGTGAGATCTGACCACAAACTAATCACCCTGGATATACATATCCCACCTCCACCCCCAGCACAAAAGACCACAGTGAAAAACTTCTCAAAAGCAGACTTCACTCTTCTTAAGACTGAGATGGTATCCTTTAAGCCCACTGTGCCAGTGGATACCACATCCCACAATGCCGAATCCTTCACAAATGCTTTCTATGGACATCTCCAAGAATGCATGGATCATGCAATCCCAAACAAATCCAAGTCCCTCTCCATCAAACGTAAGCGTCCTGTCTGGTGGACCTCAGCCATAAACAAATTGTATAGCAAAAGAAGGAAGCTACTGCATGTCAGAGCGAAATCCCATGAAGGGAAGACATCTCTGATCAACATTAGCAGAAAACTACGTTCTCTCATAAAAACATCCAAGGCAAACTTTGAGAGAAAAATCGCTAAGGACACTAAAGATAACCACAAAGCCTTCTTCAGCTATGTTAGAAACCTGGGCAGAAACCCTCAGATATGCTCAGAGTTGGTTCACAACAACAAAAAATACACTGAACCCACAGATATTGCTAACATTCTGGCTGACAGGTTCAGTGCAAATTTCTCACCTCCTTCACCCCCAAAAGAAGAAATACTTATCCCAGCTGAATGTAATCTCCCTGTCATCTCAGATGTCCAAGTGAGAACCGCCCTAAACAAAGCAAAAAACACAGCATCAATGGGACCTGACGGTATCCCGGGGTGCGTGTTACGTGAACTCCAGGAGGAGCTAAACCCACACATAAAAATGCTATTTAACCTTAGCCTTACTTCGGGATATGTACCTGAACACTGGCGTACAGCAACAGTGGTCCCACTCCACAAGGGGGGTGCCTCTACAGACCCTGGTAACTACCGCCCCATAAGCTTGACTAGCCTGGTCTGCAAAGCTATGGAAAGAATCATTATGGAACTCATAAACGGAGACATAGGGGACCTACAGACGCTTGACCCCACCCAGTTTGGCTTTGTAAAGGCAGATCCTGCCTTTTAAACCTGGTTGACATTTTCGAAACAGCCACTAGAGCCATTGATGACGGTAAAGCAGTCCATACAGCATACCTGGACTTGGCTAAGGCCTTCGACACAATACCCCACTCAGGCATCATAGATAAGTTAAACAGCTTAAAAGTAAACCCTTATGTCACTAGACGGGTTGCAAACTGGCTAAAGGACAGAACCCATAAAGTTAAAATCGCTGGAGCAATGTCAGACTCAAAGCCAGTCACAAATGGTGTCCCACAGGGATCTGTCCTGGGACCCCTCTTGTTCAGCATTTATTTCTCAGATGTTAAAGCAAACATGGGAGGGCTGTGGCTGACAAAGTTCGCAGATGACTGCAAACTAGGAGCCATAGTTAATACACCAGCAGATACACACATCCTACAAAAAGGCCTCACTGAAACGGACAACTGGTGCCGTAGTCACGGCCTTAAACTAAACGCCAAAAAATGTATAGTCATCCCTTTTGGAAAAAACAAAGTACCCACAAATTATCACATAGACAGCAACCCACTGAGTACAGAAAAAGTAATCAGAGACCTAGGGACCCAAGTAGACAGCGACCTCTCATTTGACACCCACGTTGCCAAAGTGGTTAGAAAAACATTCTACCTTGCACACCTCATCATGAAGGGTTTCACATCCAGATCCAAGGATGTCATTGTACCCCTATATTCCTCCCTCATCAGACCCATGATTGAGTACAATGCCCCATTTGGTATGTACCTCACCCGGCACTTGCAACAGCTGGAGAGACCACAAAAGTACCTCACCAAAAGGATCAAGGGTCTCCAACATATGTCTTATTCTGCCAGACTAAAGAAACTTCAGCTCTATTCAGTAGCATACCGCCTGCTCAGAGGTGATCTCTGCCTGACGTACAAGGCCATGTCCAATCAGGATCTGATGGACATGCTCCACCTCAAAAAATCCAAATCCATCAGGACCACGAGAGCTAAAGACTTAAACCTCGGCACAATTATGAATAGGACATGCTGGAGGGATAGATTCATAACCCAGAGGCTTCCCATGCTTTGGAACAGGATCCCAGTTCATATTAGGCAGAGCCCCTCACTGACTCTCTTCAAGAGAAATCTTGATGAGTGGATGGGAGATCGTAAGTTTACCCCAGGGGTCACATCTGTGTCACTGCTAGACAGGGGCACAGTAAACTATTTCTATTATATAAGGGGACCTTCACTGTGTCACTACTAGACAGAGGCACAGTATTCTAGATTTATTCTGTACATTTTTGTACCATTTCATGGGGTGGCAAAAGCCACATCACTATGGCTAGGCTTACAAATGCCCCAGGGCAGATAGCCTAGTACTATACTATGAAACTATGAAACTATGGTATCACAGCAGAAATTGCTTTAAAAACTAGCTTGCCTAGAAATACATGGAACTTAACTGTCTTGGTTCCCCTGTACCTTTCAAATAGGCAACAGGTAGTAAAATGGCTAAATGACATCTTTGGTCCTTGGACCCAGCCCCCTTATTACTTTAACAAAACTGCTATTACTACTAATAATTCTAATAATAATAATAATAATAATAATAACAGTAGTAATTCGAATAATAATAACAATAATAATTCTAATAGTAATAATAATAGCTGTTCTTCTACAAATTCCAGGTTGGTTACCATATGATAGTGGCTATGATCCACAATAAACAGGTATTTCCTAAAAAAATAAAAGTAAAAATACCAGTGAGACTGATGAGCAAGCTTTAATTAAAAACAGTTTCAGCTTTTGTCTCAGTATCATAATAGACTCTTTCAAAATAAAAGTTTTGCAAAAATAAAGAGTTAAATAACTCTGGAAATCACATCACAATAAATGACCACATGAATGTCAAATCAAGTTGCATTTCAAATCAAATGCATATAACTATTAGTTTATCAGAAATTATCTAACAGGACATAATTTCAATAAGCTTTTAAAGCTATCATCTTTTTAAGTTCTTGCATTCCAACATGTAATTCAAATTCCTGCCCTGTAAGTTAAAATCAACATTGTCAAAAACAGCAAAAATAAGCTTTTTAAACCTGTTGCTTTGAGTGGTAAGTTTATATGGAGTATTATTGATGTCCTTACATTCACAGCTGCAGTATTCGTAACCTTTTGGGATTCCCTGCCGTGAAAGCCCGTTATCCGGCCAGTTTACCAAAGAGTTCCTGTTGCACTTAAAAGGTATGCCTGAACATCATTCAAATGCACCTTGCATACCATAGGGCATAAAGGTTATGTTCAGGCTTACCATAAACAGAACATCTTTGCCGCTAGTCTGAATGCTTTTTTATCACCGTTGGTCTGTTTACCTGCGTCCATTTTGCCCATTGAGAGATCAACTCAATGAGCTCATCAGTGGGCTGAGTCACCCAAGAGGCAGATGGGTGAGTGCCAAAAGCTGGCAGGTACATGGACTCCTTGGAGGAAGGATTTTGAGACTTCCAATCACCCCTTTGCTTCAGAATCTCCAGGATGTTTTCAAAGGAGACATCATATGGGGATGACCTTGGGGAAACTTCCCCTGCATTGAAGTGGGTGTCATCGATGATTGAGTCCTCTGGGGAATCCAAGTGCTTCCTCTTGCACTTTTTCTTCTTAGGGACCTTCTCAGTGGGATGATCTGGGGAGGTATCAGAAGAAGAGGGAGTTCCTTTTTGAGAATCCTGTGGTTTCCACACCCGCTGACCTAGTGGAGGTACAGGTTGAATGTTGTTGTCAATGGCTTCTTAGGGGGCTGCTCTTCTCCCTCCCCCTTCCAAGTTTCCTCTTCAGCAGTGAATGTAAAGGCAGTACAGCTGTGTAAAATCTTACCATAATGGTAGATGTCCTTGTCTTCACTGCTGCAGTATTCGCTCCCTCCCTCCTTCCCCCCTAGTCCTTTGCTTTCTGGATGTACAGGTTACCTTTGGGTTCTTTGGACTGGTGTTCCTACTGGGGCAATCAGTTCTGTTTATGGTAAGCCTGAATTTCACCTTTATGCACTACGGTACACAAGCAGCATTTAAGTGATGTTCAGGCATACCTTTTAAATGCAACAGGAAGTCTTTGGTATACTGTCTGGATGACAGGTTTCCATGACAGGGAATCCTGAAGGTTACAAATACTGCAGCAGTGAAGGCAAGGACACCTACTGTTATGGTAAGATTTTACACAACTGTACTGTGTCTTTGCTTTTAATAGTATAGACATATTTATGGATCCTTTGGCTTAATTTTTTGACAGTTCAATAATAAAAGAGTTTGCTCATCAAGCCAGCACTACTGGAAATCATACGTACACTGTTGCAGTTAAAAATTTGTTAATACTATTGGACTTGGTTAAATGGGGCAAAAAGATGAAAGGTCTTTTATGGATATAATGACAGTATCTGCAAGCCTTTCATCTAAATTCCCCTTTTTCAGTTTGAAAAAAAATATTGTTCCTGCGTATTCAAACATTTCAAATTAAAAACCTCATTTGTATGTAAATGCTGGTGCACTATGGAAACATATGACAGTTCCTCATTCCGTAACATATATTTCAGAATGTCAGTAATTGTAGTTTTATTTTTATTGCATCTAAAACTCATACTTAAAAAAATGTATCTGTTTTTTTAACTGTATGTTTCTGATTAGTGTTTGAATACATAAAGCTAACCAATTCATCCTAGGTGGCAGTTTAGAACTGCCTGATGACTGGGGAGAGCAAGTGTGGTAGCCTCATACAAGGATACAAAAAATCTGGAAAATTTCTGACCCATTAGCTAAACAACAGTGACAGGAGAAATCACAGAGGGAATCCTGAGAGAAAGATCTTTCTTAGGACTACAGTGCCCATAACTGCATCCAGGTCAGGTTCATGGTTAGAAGGAGATGCCAGTCAGAATTGATCTAGTTTTATGACTGGGTTGCAGAAGTAGTTAACCAGGGCATTCAGTAGGCATAGTCTTACCTGTTCTTCACCAAGGACTTTAACTATTTCCCACACAGATAGTTAGTAAGCAAAATGAGGGCTTCTGGTAGGACCAAAACTGAGGAACTAGATTATTGCAAGTTAAAGGGTGGTACACTGAGTGTTTTGTTGAAAATATGTCGGAAATAAGGAAAGTGACTGGTGAACTACCCTACGCCTAACTATTGAGTATAGTACCCTTAAGTGTGAGCTGCCTATTAGATGTGCCAGACATGATGCTGCAAGTTCTAACATTTAGAAAGCAGTGTCCTGTAACCTGCCTGATTAAAACAACCCAAAGACTGAAAAATATTTAACATTAGATTTTGATTACATTAGTGCTAAATAATAAGTTTTTTTTTTTTTAACTTTACTATAGCTCAGGACAGAGCTCTTTTCTCTGTGGACTATCCCCACTCTACTCAGCCACGCTACGAGTGACTTCACTACACTCCCCACCCAATCCCACATCATTAAATTTATTGGCCAAAATGTCACCTGACTCTTCACTACCCATTCCAAAAATATAACCAAGCAATTAAAACCTAATAAATAACCAATTAACTACAAATTAGAAAAACAATCTTTTTTTTCCCCATTCTTCTCTTAACCTCCCTACCTACATTCAAACCAAGTCCTCCACAAAAACCTACTAATCCCCTGTCCACAGAAAAAATCCCTAATCTGGCCATCCTTCTTCAGCATAGACAAAATCTACTAAAAAAAAACATACATTACTGTCCTACACCAAATACAAAACACCACACTCCAGTGTAAAAAAAGGTACCAAACCTATTTTTCTTTAACCTACATTTCCTGAACAACATTAATCAAAGTAAAAACTCAGGAAACTTTGTCACAATTGTTTTCCTGGACTTGTGAAAAGCCTTCGGCATGGTGTCACATCAACTACCCCTTCAAATATCAAATCTTATAAGCCTTACAACTCCGTCAGCTAGCTGGTTCACCAGCTACCTAAACAATCGCACCCATTCTGTAAAATGTAATGAGTCCTACTTCACCTTCCTTCTAATCACTACAGGAATCCCCCAGGGCTCTAAACATGGGCCAGTACTTCTCTATATCTTCATTAATGACTTGCATAAAGAATCAAAGCTCTCCACCATAATGCAACACGCCAATGACTCAACTTTAGTTTTCTCAGCCCCAAATCTTCCGACCTTAGAAACCATCACACAGGAAGCTTTCACCTCTGCAGAATAGTGGCTAAATAAATCTCAGTTGCTCTTAAACCCCAACAAAACAAAAACTAATCCTATTCCTTCCCAATAAACATAAATCAAAACAGCACTGACTTTAATATTATCTCCTCAAACCACACAAAAATTGAAAATATCACCAACACAGAATCGCTAGGAGTTATCTAAAAAGTTAAAATTTGATCTGCACATTGACACTGCAGTCAAGAAGGCACATTGGAAACTAAAGCAAAGCATCTGCCACCTCTCTTCTGCACCTGCCACCTCTCTTCTGCACCTGCCACCTCTCTTCTGCACCTGCCACCTCTCTTCTGCATCTGCCACCTCTCTTCTGCACCTGCCACCTCTCTTCTCCTTTTTACCCTTCTATATGCTTAAACAATAGTCACAAATCTTAACTGTTCCACCAAACACAAATTGGAAGGCACCTATAATAAAATTAGGAAGTTCACCTGCTGCCTCCCAAACTGCTGTCACCACTGCACAGTGCTCAGTACCATCAACGTGCTTGAACTTTGTCAACTCATTACCCTCTCCCAGCAACTCACTCCACACAAAATACTTCATCATCCACTTAAAACACACTTGCTGTCAAATCTCATCAATGTATCAAACAGAATGCTAAGATTCTGAGAACTTTAACTATCGTTAATAAATCAAATAATTATTATGGTGACTCGCTATTTTCTGTTGCCATCTCCAAGACATGGAACAAACTTCCAAGCCACATCAGACTTTTAAATAATTTACAACAGTTCAAATCTGCCCTGAAATATTACCTGGCAATAAATGAACTATGCAGTTGTACCACACCTACTGTTTGAAGTATGTAATACTAACTCTGTTTGCTACGGATACTATACAAGTGTATTAATACAGTATTTTTGATTCTACTCACAATATCTTGAAAACATGTATTTTCTTAATCTGATATGCTTTGTAAGTAGTATTTGTTGACCATTTGCTTTGAAATACTGTGCAAATAATGTTTGTTGACTGCTTTTCTTTTGAACTGTCAAAAATGTATTTCTGTCCTTGTTTTGGAGCTTTTCTCCCCAGGCCTATGCTGAAAATAGGCATTTCAATTCCCAGATAGACTTTCCCAGTAAATAAAAAGGAATAGAGAAATATGATTATCACACAAAAAAGTGAATTCCAAAATTTGCTGTTACAGTTTTAAAGCGTTTAAAGCATTTTTCCTGGACAACTTCACTCCTCATGCACCTTCTGATATGGATGACTGTGCTCACCACATCACTCCCCATGCACCTCCGGATATGGGTGACTGTGCTCATCTCATCACTCCCCATGCATCTCCGGATATGGGTGACTGTGCTCACCACATCACTCCCCATGCACCTCCGGATATGGGTGACTGTGCTCACCACATCACTCCCCATGCACCTCCGGATATGGGTGACTGTGCTCACCACATCACTCCCCATGCATGTCCTTATATGTATGACTGTGCTTGCCACACTCCTGATACACTTGCTAACTTTGACGTCGCTATACTTTGGAGTAGAGGAAATACTCTGAGATGGTGCAGCCTCAGAATTAGCACTGATTCCTCCTATTCTTACTTACATTTTTACTGCTCAGAGGATGATGGTTACTATCCTTGAACTTTCAAAGGGAACTTTTGGTTGTGTTTGTTTCAGATATGTCTGATGGAACAGAGAATAGACTCATCCCCATTAATAGTGACACAAAGATAGGTGCTGCAGTGGAGGATGAGGATAGAATAGGGATAAACCCTTACTATGACCTGAGTTTGATTAGTGGTCCCCATTGCTAGATGAGCTGTTCAGGAAGAGTATGATTAAGTACCTGATGCTGACTTATCCATCCCTGGCAAAGAGAGGTGATTCTTGGCAGTGCAGCAATGAGTCTTTTGGTGAAGTAAGAGTACAGCATGCAGCCTACAGGCCAGGGATGTGAACCTGGCTCATGAGTACAGCATGCAGCATACAGGTTAGGGACATCCACCTGCCTATAGAGTACAGCATGAAGCCTTACAGACAAGGGATATGAACCTGGCTCATGAGTACAGCATGTAACATACAAGCCAGGGATGTGCACCTGCTTCTAGAGTACAGCATGCAGTATACAGGCCAAGGATGTGCACTTGGGCTCAAGAGTGCAGCATTCAGGCCAGGTACGTGCACCTGATTCAAGAATAAAGCATGCAGCATACAGTCCAGGGACTTGCGCCTACTTCAAGAGTACAGCATGTAGCATATAGGTCAGGGATGGTGCACCTGGCCCCAAGCTGTGCTAATATAGTAGTCTTCAGGAAGAGAGTGTTTGGAAGTAAACACGCACTTGTTGACTGTCAAAGGGAGAGGGCAGTTGAAATACTAGTTTGCAATATCATTTGGGGGAGGTAGGTTATGGTAGTCAGGAAAAGGAAAAGGAGTGGGGAAGCGACAACAGATTGTAGGGACGAACTGTTCTCTAGATATGAACTCATGTAATTCACTGCCGGAATGAACAGGGGAGACATGGAGCGGGTGAACAAAGGCTGAGATGGATGGGAAGTAACATGTTAAGCAGAGCTATAGAGCAGTCTGCACTGCTAATTACCTCCTTTTACTGCCAAGCAAATGTATTGCAATGTATAATGTGACAAAGTGCCCTCCTACAAAATCTGTAGTCTCACACACACACATACCATCATTG
This sequence comes from Protopterus annectens, assembly GCF_019279795.1. Taxonomy (NCBI): domain Eukaryota; kingdom Metazoa; phylum Chordata; order Ceratodontiformes; family Protopteridae; genus Protopterus; species Protopterus annectens. The sequence continues at coordinate 374,967,507 of NC_056750.1, forward strand.
CCTTTAATAGCAACCCTGAACCCAAATGAAATTTGCCAAGATGTTAAAAGAACACTCAAAATGTTCTGGGATATGCAAAGCCTAAAAACTGCCAGTCAAAATTATATTATGATCCAGAACTGTAACCAGGTACACAGCTACATAGGCTAATACAATTTCACTTAAGAGCAAAAAAACGAAAAAAGAGTTAAAAAAAGGCTTGCATGTTATAATGAAAGTTACTGGACCAAAACCTTGGGTGTTTTTTATCCCCTATCAAAATCCAAACAAAGGAACAATTTGTACTGAGTTGGAAACAGTGGCACATAAAGAAAATGACACGTTATTCAGAGATGATATAAACAAATTAACTGCAGCAAAAGTATTTGCAAGTGGGATTTTATTTCTGGTTATTATAATCTAGAATTATAGTTCAACTAGCAGAAGTGTAACCAGTTTCTCTACACACAAAAGTAAATATATGAAAGGTTCAATTTGGGGGTGAGTTCTGTAGCTGAGATGTCAGAATGTCAGTCAGCAAGTATTACAGGGAATATCCAATATTAGAAGTTACAATGCTGCTATTGTATGTTAAACTAATGTCCAAGATGAAACATTGAGAAAAATACTAAAAAGGCTGAAGTGCAATGAACTGACTGAAAAAAGCATGAATCTGATAAATCATCAGTTGAATTGTATGGATTCATCCTGTCAGACAAGGACATCTCATCAGATCCCAGTTAAATAAGATTGTTATAGAATATGGCACCACCAACTATTGCCAAAGAGGCGAGGAGTTTACAGTGCGAGGCTAATCCACCTTGCTGTCCACCACACCATTCTGTTGAAGATATATTATACTGATGGCTTCTTTAGTGGAATAAAGGTAACTGGAGATAGAGCCTTATATTATTAATGAATGAAAGCACAGCATAATGCGGTTATTGCTGCTCTTGGCTGTTCCGCTTGGGAATGATTTCACTCACTAAGCTCTAAGCAGAACATAGTCTGGTTCTAGTGCACAGCCCTTCAGTGAGTGGTTTATAGTTTCAGTCTGAGCAACAGAGGAATCAGATCCTAGAAATTCCCTTTGTAACATTGCATTACAGAAAAGTACCAGTTTGATTTTCATTGTGTTTTTATCTGAATGATGAAATGAGTTCCCTTGCATACAGCATGATTGTTGAATTATTTGCCATTTGCTCAAAAAAAATTGCATCGCTTATAACTCAGATCTTTGAGCGTATATGTACATTTGTGAGTGTTATTGTATGCATACAAACACATTTTTGAGATCTACTTGACAAAAATCCCATTTGGTACTTCCTAAACTGAGGCAGGCAAATTATATCCTTGATTTCTTAGGTTATATAAAGGTCACACCTTCATCCCTTTTTGCCATATGTTCAGTATTTCACTTAACCATAAAATTATCCACACTACAAGTATCAAAGCCATAATCCACATCAGACTTCAGGCCAGACAGCACACTTCCAGTTTTATAAGTAAACCTTTTCTGAGTTTTATCTTGGGAGAGGTAACTCTAATATTTTATTCTTAACTGTGTTCATAAACTCTTCCACCATCAGATTGTAATCTGTATGTATTTGTGGAGCAGTGTACTATATAAAGTTCTTTTTTAATTGTGTTCTGTGAATTTATTCACCCAGAAAATACCTGCAAATGGCCAAGAATGATGAGTGTCACCCTGATAAACAAATGTAAAATGATATGAAAATGAAATAAATAAAACTAAAAAAAAAGTCCTAGAAAAACTAGTCTATTCACAAATCTTCACTTATGTCCAAAAATCTGCCCTTAAGACATAAATATGAACTCTGGACAGGTAGAAGCACGTTGACAGCTGTCTGGACAAGACAATATCCTAATTAATATGGACAAATGGAACCTTACAGAGAGGGTCTTCATTGACCTCGCCAAGGCCTTCAACATTGTCAACCACTTTATGCTCCTTTAATGCTGTATCGGCAACAGGCTTTGGCAAGAGAGCAGGAAGCCGAGTCAGAGATGTTCTTTCTATCAAATTGATGCCTTTCCATTATAATATGACAGATGTCTTTCTACAAAGTTAAGGTATTCCTCAAGGCTCTGTACTCTCACACCTTCCATTCTCTAACTTAATAAATAGATTTATCGTACACTTTACCGCACTACCTTTAAATCTCTACACTGATGACATGGTAATTAATAGATCAAGCCCATATCTGTCAGTAATCAAAAATCTCCTATCCTGGTTGGATAATGTGCAGCTATTTTTTAACCACAGGAAAGCAAAAACTATGCCTCTTAGCATACTACAAAAGCTGTCCATATTTTTTCATATTTATATCACAATTGCATACTGTGCAGTCCTCATGTATGGTACAGTTGTTTTACGTCAATGGCTTGCTGCTTCGTATTACAATTGTAATTACTTTCACACCCCATTCCCCCTTCTGACTGGTAGTAATTCCTCATCTCTTTCCATTTTCCCTTTCTTCTTCTCCCACCCTCTCATTTTCTTCTGTTTTCTACTTCTCCTTACATTGTCTAGTGATCTCCTGTCCAGCTCTCCTTTCGGGCACTTGCCCTTTGTTTTCTAGTGTCTGACTTTTGCACTTTTCATTTCTGTTGCCATTAGTCTTATTGCTTGCATTTCTTTTTCCTGTCAGCCCTCTTCTTCGTTCCCTATACTCCAAATTCAAAATTGCCAGGAGTTTTGTCCCTCTTCCTGATTTCCACACCTCTGTCCGGATCTTTTGTGCCTGGGTGCACTCCCAGAATATACGTTTCATGCCTGTCATGCGTCTACAGCATTTTGAGTCTGTTTTCCTTATAGTCTTTTGGTGTGAGATACCATCTGTGAGACTCGCTTTAATATCTAATCTCATACCTCAAGCATTTTCTGTTTTTTAATGTCATTTTAAGGATTTTTCATCATTTAGCTTCCACTGTTTGCAATCCGTCTTCCTTTTTCCAAACTTTCTTTGTCTTTTTTTTTTTTTTGTCAGTCCCCTTACTTTCCTCCTCAGGTGTTCATAAATGAGTCTGCATTTAATTTCTCCTATTTCCCCATTTCCCTCATGGAGCCCTCATTTCCCTTTTCCTCCTTTCTTTTATTCTCCTGGGCTTTTGTTTTCTCCCTTTTCTCCAGCCATTTTTGTCTCCGTCTGCTGTATGTCCATCATTCATTTTGTATTACCCAAATTCCTGCAGTAGTTTCTGTAGGGTTTTGAATACTAGCTGTTTCCCCACTCCTTCCTTTGTTAAATCAGATTCTCTTCTTATTCCCCTTTTATTTAAAGTGTTTACCTGTTTCTTTTGTCTAAAAGTAACTTTTAAAAACGAACTCCTTGCCGAAAGCAACCACAGCCAGCCCTTCTTTTAACGTGTTTATTAAAACTTTACGTTTTCACCACGGCAGCCCGTAGCTTCATCAGAAAATGAATTAAACACTGAATACATTGCATTTAAACCATAAAATAGAGTGACATCATCATTTCCAAACAGCGTCAGTAGTTCAGTATTAAAATCTATCAACTTCAGATATACAACAGTGTCAAGTTTACCAAAAATAAATATAAACATGTCATAAATGTGTATTAAAATACATCCTAATCAACATACCACGATCTGACAAAAAAACTTCAGTTTTTTGAAGTTTTTTGTCAGATCGTGGTATGTTGATTAGGATGTATTTTAACACACATTTATGACATGTTTATATTTATTTTTGGTAAACTTGACACTGTTGTATATCTGAAGTTGATAGATTTTAATACTGAACTACTGACGCTGTTTTGAGGAAATGTGATGATGTCACTTCCTCTATTTTATGGTTTAAATGCAATGTATTCAGTGTTTAATTCATTTTCTGATGAAGCTACGGGCTGCCGTGGTGAAAACGTAAAGTTTTAATAAACACGTTAAAAGAAGGGCTGGCTGTGGTTGCTTTCGGCAAGGAGTTCGTTTTTAAAAGTTACTTTTGGTCTGCTTTTTTACTTTTTCGGTTTGTTTCTTTTGTCTGAAAGTTCCCTATTATCCTTCCTGCCATATATCTCTTCTTTTCCATTGCACCTGTGTCATGCTGCCCCATCTCTTTATTGCTTCCTCATTCATTCCTTCATATATTCCTACTGTTCTGTTTGACCTCACTCCTCATGCCTTTCAGTCTTCCCCTTACTGTCGATCACCTAAGCAGGTTATATGCTAAGGATTGTGTGGGAGCCATCTTCCCTCCTTTACTGTCGATCACCTAAGCAGGTTATATGCTAAGGATTGTGTGGGTATGTGTGGGAACCATCTTCCCTCCTTTACTGTCGATCACCTAAGCAGGTTATATGCTAAGGATTGTGTGGGTATGTGTGGGAGCCATCTTCCCTCCTTTACTGTCGATCACCTAAGCAGGTTATATGCTAAGGATTGTGTGGGTATGTGGGGAGCCATCTTCCCTCCTTTACTGTCGATCACCTAAGCAGGTTATATGCTAAGGATTGTGTGGGTATGTGTGGGAGCCATCTTCCCTCCTTTACTGTCGATCACCTAAGCAGGTTATATGCTAAGGATTGTGTGGGTATGTGTGGGAACCATCTTCCCTCCTTTTTCTTACTCAGTCTTAGCTTGTTTTTTTACATACTTTTCTCTTTCCCTTTTTCTATCCATCCTTCCATGTCTATCTTTGACTTTAGTAGTTTGGTCTCCATTTGGTCCACTGGCAGATTTCATAGTACATGCGTCGTAACTGGCAGAATATGTCTAATCACATTGATTCTGTCTAATTGTATGTATGTTTTATGCCCCATCTCCAGTATCCCCTGTATTTTCTCTCTCACATTATTGAAATCGTTTTGCACTGCATCATTTAATGTGTGTCCTACATATAGGCCCAGAAATTTGGGATATTTCTTGTTTAGGGGCTGTTACTTTATGGAAAAGGTGACCATCTGCTTGCACCATTTCTGAAGCCAAGACCTAACCCCCTAAAAGGTCATCAATGGTTGTTGATGGCTGCTTTCATTTGCAATAATTGCCACCACTGTATGTTAAGATGGGGAAACCTCTCCCTTAAGGGACAGAAAGTGAGTAACGAACTGCCATCCAGTGTACAAATGTCTCTAATGTACACTATATTGCTATTAATGCATTCCAGTCACCAAAGCACACAATGTTCAATTGTAATTAAAGCATTGTGCCACACAGAGCAGACGGTCATCAGATGGGGGGGGTGGGCATTGTCATCCAAGCACAGGTAAAGAACTATGTTTCTTGCCCCCCTGTGTCCCAGACCTTTTGTGAGGGATAACTCACAGATTATGAAGTAGTTGTGTGTTAAAGTAACCATTGTGATGTTCCCCAAATCAGGGGGACAGGGGATTAGTTCTAGCTTGGTCCATGTACTAACCCACCGCTGATATCCCATATGCTCTTAAATCAGAAAGTCCAAATCCATCCCACTTCTTAGAAAGTGCAAGTCAATGGTGACTCAGTCTGTGCTGCTTTCCTTGGTATAGAAACCCTCCAATGCATCTATTAGAGTGGGCAATAAAGTTTGAGTGGACCACCTGGGGGTGGTGGAGCATTACAAACAACACCTTTGGTAAGACATACATCTTAATTATCTGGATCCTGTTAAAAAGGGAGGAGTTTGAGGTTCTGTTACTCAAGCTATTTTTGAACTTCATCCACCACAGCAACAATATTCAACTCAACCAGTCTTTGCATATCAAAAACAAATATGCCCCCAGGTATTTATGCTGTTACACCCCACAAAGTGGTAAGTCTTGTACCAGTATCAGGTCAACATACATTTCCCTGTTTAGAGGGAAGACCACTTTCTTCTATGCATTGATTTGAAGCCATGTGTAGTTTGCTGATTCTCACAGGAACTCTAAAAGTGGGCCGGATATTGATGGCAGAGCTGGCTTTCAACACTCTGTACTCCTCTACAAACCAGGTGGTTGCAGGAAAGTGACACCCTCAAGCTTTATGCCATTGGTCATACATTGTTCATAGAGGCATATATCTAGAGTTGATACCAACTGACCGCATATATAAAAATGTGAAAAAGGGGATTGTGTATGGATGGATGGATGGATTGCTGCACTTTGCAACTGAAACAACTGGGTGGCAGATTGTGCTGCTTATTTAGAAGACCATGTACAGGCAGCGACATACACCCCAGAGACGCACACAAACACTAGGCATTCATGCAGTGACACCCATGGACCCACTCACACACTGTCCCAGTACTCACACACACACAGTGACACACAAACATTTACACAAATACACTCTCCTTGACACACACTCACACACACTCACACACACTCACACACACGCATACACACACACACACACACACACACACACACAGTGAGTTACCTGCATTGGCAGTCTGAGCAGGTTGAAGCTACTCCAGTTTCCGTTGTGCAGATTCTTATCACTGAAATGCATTGCTGTGCACAACCAGATTGCTTTGGTATATGCCAATTTAGAGTTCTACCCTGCAAAGAGCTGGAATAGTAAGGATACCCATGAACCCTGTGCTGTGCAAGTCATCTGCCAGGGCAATGAGCTGGGATGCACACTTACGTAGACCCTACTCATAGATTAGCACATTTACATGGCAGTGTGGCAAACCTCACTGTCTAGAAGTGCACAGCAGTGCTTGTAGGCAGCATGGGGGTGTCTTTGAATGGTACATTGTGTGAAGTATACAAGGCAGCTTGTGTTGAGTTGCATATTTTGCAAGCTGTCAATGAATATTGAGTGTGTACTCTTGGACTGAGTCTGGATCAGGCCTGTACTCAGATTAACAGATTTAAAAATACACACGTACACAACATGCATGCATGTCTATACATTCGCACACACACAAAAAAACACAAACGTGCATATGTTCCATTCAGGTGGTCTGCTACTTTATATAATCACTATTGATCAAAAACGTGACCTAATCAGAGTTGATCTAATGAGAGTCTGTAGTATATTATTCCAGTTATATCTCTTATTATAAGGAAAGTTTATTTTTTGATCATTGGTAATGAATTTCTTGTGGATTTAGAAGTACTAATGCGGTTTTCTTTATCACATTGTGCTGGATTGTGTGTCCTGGTGGTGCACTTTGTGCATCTTCCACTGTAGTGTGACCGTAGAGTTAATATAGTTAAGTTAGGTGGGTGTGCATCCAGCCCACTGCTGCAATAAAATAATTTGTTTTTGTTTTGTTTTTGAGTTATGTTGGATTAGATGAAGTATATTTAGATCAGTTCTGTTAGATCGTTTGTATTTAGATATTCTCTGTATTAGATCAAGCGACATATACTTATGTGGAGTAAGGCATGAGGGCTATGCATGTTACAGATATTATTGCATGCCCAGGCATGCGGTGTATGCATACTACAGATATTATTACATGCCCAGGCTTGCGGTGTATGCATACTACAGTTATTATTGCATGCCCAGGCTTGCGGTGTATGCATACTACAGATATTATTGCATGCCCAGGCTTGCGGTGTATGCATACTACAGATATTATTGCATGCCCAGGCTTGTGGTGTATGCATACTACAGATATTATTGCATGCCCAGGCATGAGGGGTATGCATACTACAGATATTATTGCATGCCCAGGCATGAGGGGTATGCATACTACAGATATTATTGCATGCCCAGGCATGCAGTGTATGCATACTACAGATATTATTGCATTCCCAGGCATGAGGGGGGTATGCATGTTACAGATATTATTGCATGCCCAGGCATGAGGGGTATGCATGTTACAGATATTATTATTGCATGCCCAGGAATTTTGTCCTTGGGCATGCAAGAATATCTGTACCACGCAAACCTCAATGTGCCTTATTGCACTTATAAAATAGTATTTTTATGCAGTTAGAATTTTATATTAAATTTATGCATGGCAATTGTATGTTTTGAAGTGAATTTTAATGTAAAATGTTTCCTCTACCCATTTAACTAATTGATTGCTGTGTGGGGGTTATAACTTTGTAACTGTGTAGACCTTTGATATGAAGTTTTCAGGGTAGTCATTTAAGGAATCCTCCTGCCAAACTGTGTGCAGTTTATTTCTGTTTACCAGCACAGGGCAATGATCCAACAGTCAGCTGTAAGCTCACCTCAGTTTGCTTAGTACAGCAGTGACAACAAATAGAAAATGCATGTTGTGTTTACAAAGTATAACAGAAATGAGAAGGATACAGTAGTAATATGAGCTAGATTATAGCATTATAACTGGAGATAGTAGTAATAATAGACTAATAGTCTAATGTGAATAAATGCACTCTGACTACATTGTAGTAAAACCATGTACACACACACACACACACACATATATATATATATATATATATATATATATATATATATATATATATATATATATATATAGTGCGCAAAGCTGAAGTGTGTTATAGGTCAGTGGTATAAAGTAATGCATAATCCAGTTCATAAGCAGGTGCTGACACTACACAATACCTCAGCTGACTTCTTGCAACTGAATGAATCCAGTGATATAATGCTTCACAAACTGTACTGTTTTCAAGGTAACAGTTTCAGAAAATGTTCACAACACTAGTGATTCAGGTGACAACTCCAAAAGCTAAGAAACACAGCCTAGGATTCAGAAATGCCTAACACACAAAGGGGGAGAGCTATCACAGTTAGAGCTAACAAAGGAGTGTTGTGTTCAGAGACATGTTAATGGACTGGTAGTGAGATGTTGCTCATTGTGGCTTTAGTGGTGTTATCATGCCTCTGAATTGCAGGTTATCACTGTTAAGCTGCTGTGCACTACAGCATTGCCCAAATAACAGTGACAAATGTTTTTTTTCTGTATCTTGGCCACATATATGCAAGTAGTACTGCTCATCCCCTCCTGCTGCATCATGTTAGCTTGATTTACCTGTAGGTATGCTTGCTACATCCTAAAAAAATTCGCAAAGTTAGTCATTTTTCTGGCAACTCCCATGAACAGAAGAACGCATGTATGCAAGTAGTAATGCTCCCCCACCCCCAAACTTTTTTTAATGTTGGTTTATCGGATTACATGCTTGCTGCTTTTATTTAATTGGGTTTCTGTGATAGTTATTGGTTGAGTTTTTTTTAATTGGATTCATTCAGTGTTTTACTTTTGTTTACTGTATTTTCAGATTTACCTCTTTGGTTCATAGGTGTATGCTAGGCTATTGACCCTGGAGCCTTTACAAGCCTACCCCGTAGTAGTGACCTGGCATCTTGCCACCCGACGTTAGTTCCCAGAGCCTCTATCAAGTAGAGCCACTGGAGTGATCCCTGGGGTGAACTTTCTATTTCCCATCCATTTGTCAAGATTTCTCTTGAAAAGAGCCAGTGAGGTACTCTGCTTGACATGTATGGGGAATCTATTCCATAACATAGGCGGTCTCTGGGTAATAAACCTGTCCCTCCAGCATGTTCTTTTGATTGTGGTAATGAGGTTGAGGTCCCTGGAGCGTGTGTTGCTGAGGGATTGGGATTTTAGATGTAGCATTTCTAACAGAGCAGGGTCAGACATGGCCCTGTAAGTCAAGCAGAGATTGCCTCTTAGTAGACGATATGAGACAGAGAATAGCTAGAGGTTTTTTGAGTCTGTCTATATAGGACATGTGTTTAAGGCCCAGGATCCTCTTTGTGGGAAACTTTTGTGGCCTCTCCAGCTGTTGCAGGTGTCTAGTGAGGTACATGCTGAATAGGGCATCATACTCGATGATTGTTCTAATGAGGGAGGAGTGGAGTGAGATGATGACCTCTCTCTTCCTGGATGCAAAACCCTTGGTAATGAGATGTGCCACATAGAAGGACTTCCTGACCACTGTGGCAATGTGGTTGGTCGAAGGAGAGGTTGCTGTAATACCTCTCAACTGTACAGATTTTTGCAGAATGTCCAGATTTGTGCCTCATATTTTTGGTCTGTTCCTCATAAAATTTGTGATTTTCTGACAAATCACTGGGATGCTCTGAGGATTAAAGTCACTAAATAATGATAGACATTTTGTTTCAGACTTTATATCCTCCAGAAAAATGCATGCTAAGACGAATTCTGTTATTCTAACATATTTTTAAGTGTATAAGATCAATATTTAAAATCTGTCCCTATTTTTGGGCCTTTGTCCTCCCATTCTCTGAGGCTTTGTCCAGATTTTTTTGTGCTAAGAGGTTGAGACGTATGGTTGCTGTCAACCTGTGTCCCCAGATTTCTTATAATGCTTTCAGTGCTCAGTGGGCTCCTATCAATGTGGTAATTTGTAGGGACTGGGTTTTTCCCAATGGGGATGACAAAGCATTTTTTTGGCATTAAGCTTAAGGCCATGGTTAAGACACCAGTCATTGATCTCAGTGAGGCCTTTCTGTAGGATGTCTACATCACTTGGGGAGTTAATAATGGCTACCAGCTTGCAATCATCTTAGAACTTGGTCAGCCAGATGGACGTCTGAGAAGTAGATGCCAAACAGGAGAGGTCCCAGGACCGATCCCTGTGGGGCTTCACTTGTGACTGGTTGGCAGTCTGGGTTGGAGTCTGCAATTCTCACACTGTGGGTTCTATCTGTGAGCCGGTTTGCAACCCACCTAGTGATGTAAGGATTGATGCCTAGTTTGGTGAATCTGTCAATAATACCTGAGTGGGATATGGTATCAAAGGCCTTCGCCAGATCTAGGTATGCTGTATGGATTGCCTTGCCCTCATCCACAGCCTTGGTGACTGTCTCAAAGAAGTCAACCAGGTTAAGCAGGCATGATCTACCCTTCACAAAACCAAACTGTGTGGGATCTAGAGTTTTGAGATTCCCTATATTTTTGTTTATTAGGTCCATGATGATGCATTCCATAGTTTTGCATATCAGACTTGTCAGGCTAATGGGGCGATAGTTCCCAGGGTCTGTAGTTGCCCCTCCTTTATGTAGAGGGATGACTGTAGCACTGTGCCATTCATTAGGGACAAAGCCTGTGAAGCTGTAATTGAACAGGGCACACAGGTGTGGTGCTAGTTCACTTTGTAGTTCATTTAGAACACAGCCGGGGATATTGTTGTGTTACATGGAAGCTGAATTCTTTGCCTTGGACAAGGCAGCTTTAACCTGTGCTGCAGTAATGCTTGGGTACCTGTCATTCTTCTGGTATTATGATTGGTCCTTTGGGGGGGGGGGTGAGAGGGGTAAAATTGGCACAGAATCTGTCGGCCAGTATATTGGCAATGTCTATTGGCTCCGTATAGGAGGTACCATCTTGCATTTACTCAGAGCAAATTTGGGTATTGCCGTAGAGATTCTTGATATAACTATAGAAGGCTTTGTGGTTGTGTTTTGTGTCTGCCACAGTTTTGCCTTCATAGTTGGCTTCAGAGGTTTTGATGAGGGATCTCAACTTTTTGTTGAGGCTAATAATGGAGGTTTTCCAGTCTTGGGACTTCATCTTTTTCTGCAGCAGTTTCTTCATTCTTTTCTAGAGTTTATTAATGGCAGGGGACCATCAGATTAGCTTCCTTTTTTTGGAGGAGAGTGTCTTGTTCTGCTGGGTATAGGTAGTTCCATGCATCTGTGTTGGTGTTTGTACAGTGCACTGGTGTATGATTCTGCAGTCATGCATCTATTTTCCATTGGCATGGGTGCCATGACATAGGCCACCACTGTTTTTAGGAGCCCAAAGTCTGCTTTGGAGAAATTTTTCATGGTGGTTAGTTTTGCTGGAGGTGTGGGCAAGATATGGATTTCCATGGTGATTAGTTTGTGGTCCGATCTAACCAGGGAGAAACTAACTATTGGTGTAGAGCAACGGTTGCTCATGTTAGTAATAACAAGGCCAAGGATGTTGCTTCCTCTAGTGGGGGCAAGTGTATTGGTGCATGAGTAGTTTTCCCAGTTAATGGAGGGGTAGTTGAAGTCACCTAATATAAGGGTGTTGGGTTGGACCCTAATATTTTCCAGGATGCTTAGGAACATGGAGTGAGAGTCTTGGGACATGGTTGGGGACCTATAGCAGGCTACGACCTGAATCGCTGTCTTACCTAATGTTAGTTGTACCTGAAGTAACACCGATGTGTTATGCTGGGCTACTAGTCTGGAGGTGTGCATATCTTTTATGAATATAGAGACACCACCGCCTTTGGAGCTTCAGTCCAGGTTATGGGGCCTAAAGGTGTGGAAACAGTTATAGCCTGGTAGCGCAGGGGTGCTTTCTGTTGCTTTAAACCAGGTCTCCATTACAGCACAGATGTCGATGTTCTCTATTTTGAAGAGTGCTTTGAGCAAGTGCATCTTGAGATTTAGTCTCCTAGCATTGAGCAGCATGACCCTCAGATTGCATTTATTTATAGATGTTACAGTGGTACTTTGGTCTTTGGAACACCTCCTAAAAAAGGCACTGTAGGGGTGGCAAGAGCCTTAGCCAGTATCCGGAGCCCCAGGTGTGACAGATGCAGGCCATCTCTAACAAAGCATCAAGGTCTGTCACTCATCTCTTCCCAAGCAGATTCTGGATCCCCTTAGAATGACACCAGAAACTTAGCCAATTATTAAAGTCAATCATTTTCTGCTTGTACTGCGGTATCATTCTGGGTGATGGTAGGATGCTGCTCAGGGCTAGGGTCATAGCTGCCTGGGCCACATAATCCGAAAGTGCCTCCATGTGTCTTTTCATGTAGTCAAGGGAGGTATGTCTCAGACCATTCACACCCACATAGACAATGTCAGAGTCATACTTGTACTTGTTGTGGAGTGACCTGAGTGCTTGTGTTATGTGTCAGATCCTGGCACCCGACAGACAGCTGACTGTTACATTCTCCTTATTGAGCCTAGTGAGTGGGACTTCAGTGTGCCTCACTATTGAGTCATCTATGATTAGTGTATTGGGCAAGCTGTTTTGCCTTAAGGGCTTAGGTTGAGGGGCATACTGTGTAGGTGAGCTATGTGTTTTGTGATTTGTGCTGTGTTGTGATGGTCACGTGAATTTCTGCCTTGGAGGTCTCTGCTGTTTGGGTAGGTTTCTATTGAGAGCCTCCGTGAAGGTGGGTGTGTGGTTTGTGTTTTTATGTGCGAGCTGTGATGGTGGGTGTTTTGCAGGCTTATGTGTTCTATGTGGTATGGTGCAGGTGTTGACCATCTCTTCTTGACCAGCTATTCAGGTCTTGGCTGGAGAGTGTATAGCTTCCAGTTTGGATATATACGTGCATCTCTCACAAGTCTGAGTGTTGGGATGTAAGAGGAGAGAGTTGTGTGTGTACATGAGGCAGTTGCTACACTGCCTCAAAATGCTCAAGTTCACCAGGTTAACAGGAGAAAGCACAGAGAACTGACCTTTTAACATGCCCGGAGGGATAGGTTTTATTAACAACTACTGGAGCTCTTTCCTTATTGGGCATTTAGTGCTGGTAGCACTTAAGTGCACTACAATAATTGCTACAAGAAGCCTGACAAAGTGCCAGCCGAATAAGCTAGTTGTGTGCTACAATAATTGCTACAAGAAGCCTGACAAAGTGCTAGCCGAATAAGCTATTTAAAGTGCTAGAGAGAAGAGAACTAGCAAGCTCTAAGGAAAAAATTGAAGAGCAGACTTTCTGGGACCGGTAATAGTTTACCCTAGATTAATGGAGCTGTGCGTCGCACAAACCCATGCAAACAGTTTTTTTTAAGAAGAAAGTTGAAAGGGATAGAAAAGCTGCCCAAATGGCCAATAAGCTACAATTGCAGAGCTAGAAAACACTCCTCTTATGGTAGATAGGTTACCTAGTGCTTACCAGTCTCACTGATAAGCTGAAAGGCTACCCTCTAACACAGAAAGGTCTGGGGAACTCAGAAACTACAATACAGTCCTGCATACAGCAAAATCTGTATCTGGATTACGCTAGTAACAGGAAAGGTAGGAAAACAGCAAACAAGCTAGAACTTTTTTTTTTTGTAGCAGAAAAGCACTTAAAATAGTAATAAAAATACTTTTAAAATACAGTGCAGGCAAGCACACTTGAGTGTGAAGCCAAAATACAGCAGATACAGTTAAAAGAAAGAAATGAAAAATGACTTAAATGAAGTGCAAAACACAGTATAACCAAGAAAAAGCAAAATGGAGATACTTAGTCTCTCTTTCTCCTTTCTGTTGCTCTTATAGTCTGCAGGAAACCAAAATGGGATCCGTGGAGCTTTAACAAGCATAAACCCATGCAAGCACGGGTTTTTAAAGCAGAAAATTGAAAGGGATAGAAAAGCTGCCCAAACGACCAATAAGCTACAATTTCAGAGCTAGAAACCACTCCTCTTGTGGTAGATAGGCTACCTAGTGCTTACCCCTCCCACTGATGAGCTGAAAGGCTACCCTCTAACACAGAAAGGTCTAGGGAACTCTGAAACTACAATACAGTCCTGAAAACAGCAAAATCTGTACCTGGACTACTGTAGTAACAGGAAAGGCAGGAAAACAGCAAGCAAGCTAGAACTTTTTTTATGTGTCTGGGTCTGTAGTTTTGTGTGTGGGTCTGTATTTATGTGTGTGGGGCTGTATTAATGTGTCTGGGTCTGTATTTTGACTCCTAGGATAGAGTAGCTGTTTTTGGTTGCTATAAATTCTGTTTTTGCTTCATGTTATTCACTTTCTGTCTCTTCCTACACTCCCTCATTTTCTGTCTGTGGGGTTTAAGTTTTCACTTTCATTACGGGGTTATTTTTTTTTTGCCTTTTTGGATGTCTTTTAGTGCTTCTGATCTGGTATTATAGTTAGATTTGTTTTTGGTGTTTGTATTTATTTATTTATATATTTATTGATTGACATTTGTTGACTGAGAAAGTCCACTGGGCTGATAACCCATTTTCAGTGGAACCCTGGGGAGAAAAGCTCCACAAATATTTACAAATTAACAAGATAGTACAGTGGTTATAGGACAAATGCAACTTTTGAGTTAAAAGAGAAATTACAAATTTACAATGCTAGTACGAAAAAGGTTACATATATCACAGGACAATTTAACTTTTTGAGCTAGAAGGAAAAATATTTTGCACAGTGCACTACAGACAGGGAAGTCATCTAGTAAAAGCAGAGACATATTGTAGTATATGTCTAGGATTACACTTCTCAGTTATCCTAAGATTTAACCATTATTCAATGTCTAGTTTACCATATGATATCTCATGTTTGTTTAGTAAGTGAATTAAGTTTACGGCAGTTTATTGATTTTACAGGTGCAGTGAGAGTTGTCTAGATAGTGGCTTTTTAATGCTGATTTAAAGTTTTTCAAGTAGTCAGTTTGAGTTATGTGAGAGGGGAGGGAATTCCAAAGTTTAGCAATGCTATAAGAGTATAGAATTTGTCCAGCTCTTTTGTTAGGTTTGGTTACATTTAAAAGCATTTTGTTGGAGGATCTGAGGGTTCTTGTTGGAGTATATGTATTAGGATGGAGCAGAGTGCTGGGCAGGAGATGGGTTTAAAGATAAGTTTATGTGCTAGGGTTAGTTGAGTGTAGTTGAGATAGTTGGAAAAGTCAACCCAGTTCATTTCTGAGATGGCATGGCAGTGGTGAGAATGGCTAGGCTTACCTGAGGTGAATTTAGCTATTTTATAATAGGATTGCAGTTTATTGCTAAGTGAAGGTTAGTGTAAATGGCACTGCCATATAGTAGGGAAGAGATGAGCAGGGTAGTGGTCAGTTTAATTTTGTTGTGGTTGTCTAGATAGAGTTTGTGACGGTAAAGTTTCCCTAGTTTGAAGGGACTTTTCTTTATTGTGTTGGGAATATGTGGTTCAAAGGTGAGCTTATGATCAATTGTTATATCTAACGATTTTGATGTTTTCACAATTTCAGTTTCGGTATTGTCTAGAGAGAAGATCCTAAATTGTATATCTAGTTGTTTTGTGGAGAAAAATAATAGTTTTGTTTTTTGGGGGGTTAACAGCAATTGTTCATTATTTAGCCAGGCTTCTATAGTTGACAAATGCCCTTTGAGTGGCTGTCAGTAGATTTGAAAAAGTATTGGCAGTAGATATGATTGTAGAATCATCTGTGTATTGGATGAGACTACTTTGTTGAGAAGCTTTGTGCGATCGTTGATGAAGGTATTAAAGAGTAAGGCCCTAGAATAGATCCTTGTGGGACTCCGATATTATTTCCCTGTTAGTCAGATTGTTGATTGTGCCATTTCACTGATTGTTCCCAATTGTTTAGTTAGGAGGAAAACCAAAGGAGAGATGTGGGGGAGCAGCTTAGTTTATATAGTTGTTTTTTAAGTTTAGTATGGGATACAGTATCAAAAGCCTTTGATAGATCTAGTAAGATTACTGAAGTGGGGTGGCCAGCATCAATGGCTTTGTTGACAGTATAAGTGAAAGATAGAAATGCTGTGATAGTGCTATGATTGGGACGGAAACCATGTTGGGTAGGGGAAAGAAGATTATTTGTAGATAGGTATGTAAGAAACTGGATCTGTAAACATTTTTCTAGTATTCTTGATAGTGGAGAGAGTATAGAGATAGGGCAATAGTTAGAGAGGTCATGGGAGTTTCCACCTTTATGAAGTGGACTAATGATGGATTTTTACCATAGGTGGGGGACATACGATTCTGAGATACAGCGATTTGTAAAGAGTGCTAACAGGGTATCTAATTACTGTAAATAATGTTAAATTTGTGTCTGAATCATGATTCCTGGTTTGTTCTACTTATTTGTTTATTCTTATGTAGACTTATTAACCCATTTAAGCTGAACCAGAACTGGCTCCCTTGTTTTCTTTAACTTGGCAACCTCTTTTTATACCACACAGAAGAGGCAATTGGGATCTTATTTCCTAATATAACTGTCTAACTAAATTGTTGTGAGAAGTCATGCAAACAGAATGATCTTTCCTCACGTTTAAAGGCACATTCTACTTTTTTCCATATATAGCACACTGTTTAAAATGTATTCTAGCTTTTTGTTATACAGGATGGTTACAGCTTAATTATGTATATGTGATTCTGTGTGTTTGTGCATGTGTAAATGTGTGAGTGTGTGTGTGTGTGTGTGTGTGTTAGCACACACAAAAATGTCTGTGTACACATACATACATTTCTGCATTTGTGCACATATATGTTTTTGCTGCCAAACCAGAAACTCTTCCATTTTCCTGCATTTATCAAAGTAAAGAAAGATCTGCCATTTTAGAAAGGATGTTGAGTGTTAGAAATGGTTGTGTTTCTTTTCACTATCCTTTTTATTTGCAGAAGTTTAGTTTTTTCAGTTACAGCTACACATAAAATTCAAAAATTATTTCCCAATGTGTTTTTTTTTATATCTTTCGAAAGGAAATGTTTTTTCATTGTTGTATCACATACCCAGGTACATAAAACATTTTACAAAAGAACATTTCCGTTCATGCATTAAAAGAGTGCTTCGGTTTTCTGAGTTTAAAATGTGCATTAATATGCCTGTAAGATGTACATTATTGAAAAGTGAAAGATATCCTAGGTGTGCAGAAGCTGTCCTGAACTCTTGGACCACACCCTCTCCATTATTGTCCAGTGAAGCCCATATCGGAGGTCATTATTACCTGTTTAATGTAGTTGAGTATTAGTTGTGCTAGAAAATGTGCCTATCGTGTATTATAAGTGAAGAAACATGGAGCACTTTTTAGTGAAAAAGGGAAGTGTTACATTTTTACCCTGTTTGCTTGCACCATTAATTTAAATTGATCCAATTAAATACTTACATGTCAGTTCTGGAACTGAGACCTGTCACACTACTCTTTTGATCCTACATTTCTAAGTATTGCAAGAGAGTTGGAAGGCTTAGTCTGAAATGTCTCCCCAAGGCATTGCCTTTCTAGTTGTCTGTCACCGCCAGGAGAGATTCATGTAAACATAATGTTGCTCACAGTTACACTAACAAGGCTGTATTATGGCACACTAGTCAGATTTCTGTCTGACAGCTCCAAGTTATCTTTTTCAGTTTTTGCCTCTAGTCAACATTCCACTGAAGTTGTCATATTCTCTTTGTGTTGCCATTTTTTTTTCTGGATATTTCTGCTTCCTCTCACCTCCCAAATTCATGCAGTTTGACAGTTTTGCTGCACTAAATTCTCTATATCTGTATACCTATCCGTCTACCTGTTTATATATAAATACATGCGCGTGCACGCACACACACATACACTATATATACATATATATATATATATATATATATATATATATATATATATAAAATATATGCATGCATATATATATATATATATATATATATATATATATATATATATATATATATATATATATATATATTTATATTTATATTTATATATTCAGAGAGAGATTTGTGTATATTTGTGTTTCTCAGTGTCATTGTGGCCCAGGTCATCCATGGCTGAAAATGGTCAGTGGACTATCGAACTTACCAAGTCAAGAATAAATAAATAAATGGCCATGTGCATTTGTTTTGTTTAAACTCAGACAAACTGATGTTTCTGTCATACAGATGGAAGTGTTTTAGTTGAATGTCTAAGACATAAAGGAACGTGCTTAATGTGCAGAAGTGGAACTGAACAGTATCACTTGGGAAAAGAAGCAAACGAAGAAGGATGTGCAGCATCGTTAAGTTGCTAGACTGTATCACAAGGATCCCCTCCCCCATTGTTGCCTTCTGCTCTGGATACATATGTAGGCTGATTGAAGTCTTGTAATCACTTTCGTGAAAGTGCTGTATTTGCTGTACTCGAGGGCCCTTTGGGCAATTCATCAAGCGCAGATTGTGCTGTTCCTGCGCTGTCATGAGACCCTGGTGTGCAGCGCAGTATCATTTGTAAATTTGCTCGAGTGTACCTGTGCTGCTGCTTGTTTTCGCTTATGAAGACATTATCACAAAATTTCCATTCGACAGCTTCGTGGAGTTGTAGTCATCAGAGCCTCCTCCACTGTGTCCTTTTATGTTAGTGGTGTATGCCAGTCATCTAATAAATACTTTCAGTTTGACTCTTTTACGATGATTCTTTTTTAAAAAAGTCCTCACTGTATGGAGTGTGTAGCAAAGCTAAAGCCCCTCCCCCCTCCCCAAAAAAAATATGATTATGTCCCAGTAGTGGAATTTATGTCAAAAGTGATTACTTGTCGCATAAGAGAAGATGCATAATTTTAATATTACATCTGCAAATGTTTTTTCTTCTAGTGGACTTTTTTGTAAACTAAAATTTTTGTCATAAAGAAAATCCCTTTGTGAGAATACTCTGAGAATTGTCTCTCTTTTTCAGTTTTTCTCCTCTCAGTTATTAAGTAACTGTATGTCTTATGGCTATTTGATTTGGAGCATATATTAAAGGGCTCTCACTAATACTGAAGTAGGTGATACCAGGGTCTGCAGCCTTGCTTGCAGTATTTGGCTTTGTTATTTGCATAATCATTTGGCTGTTTCTGGTTTTTACATGCTAGCCAATCTGGCCCAACAGTTTTTTCTCTGACAGCTGTCAAAGTACATACCTGTACTGTGTCATTACTGAGGCCAGGTCTTGTATGGATATAGCATTTCCTTTTATCACAGGTTTCTTATCTATACATGATGTTGGTAAGTCATTGCATTCTCCCTGCCATGTGGAACAAGTCTGCACAGTACAAGGCTGAGTGCATTGGAAAGCCCTGTTTTACTTGGCAGTATGAAGTTTCCTCACAGTCTTCAATGAATTATTGATCATTAGGCAATCAAATGATAGTTACACCAAGAACCACCATTAATAATTTGACTTCTGTAATTTTGTTTTTGATGGGGTCTGGTGGGGTTAGGTTTGCTGTATCTTAGTTTGGAGAGGATGGCAGTGATGGGACAGTGATTATTTGCTGTTTTTATTTATTTATTTATGGTGAATGTTTGACTTCTTTAATTTTGTTTTTGATGGGGTCTGGTGGGGTTAGGTTTGCTATATCTTAGTTTGGAGAGGATGGCAGTGATGGGACAGTGATTATTTGCTGTTTTTATTTATTTATTTATGGTGAATGTTTGACTTCTGTAATTTTGTTTTTGATGGGGTCTGGTGGGGTTAGGTTTGCTATATCTTAGTTTGGAGAGGATGGCAGTGATGGGACAGTGATTATTTGCTGTTTTTATTTATTTATTTATGGTGAATGTGATGGCAGTGATGGGACAGTGATTATTTGCTGTTTTTATTTATTTATTTATGGTGAGTGTAGTTTGATAATAGTGCTTCTGCTGCTGCAGACAGAAAGTGAGAACCATTTTTCAGAACTGTGTTCTTTGCCCTTTCTCTACTATTGTGCAAGTCTGGAGTCAGTATCTTTGAGAGGGATGCGGGGGCAATGCCCTTCACATAGAGAGTGCAGGAGTGAACATATGAGAACATTTTTATTGTGTTACTTACTACATTACTTTTTAATGTAGGCCATACAAAATATTTTTTCTTAATTTGCTTTTTTGTTTTTTGAAGGAAGTGGACTTTTGCATTTACATTTCATTTTTATTGGATTTGTTGTCTCATCTTACATAATGTTTTCTTCTGCAGCTGTGCAGGAATAGCTACTGGAACACAATGGTTCAGTAACCATCACTATGGAAGAGATTCAACAAATGTTGCACTTAGCCGTGTGAGAGCTAGTTTCATTTAAATGTGAGGTAAATTTGCCATTAAGTTGCAGAGTAAGCATTTTGCTGCACAGTATTTTTGTCTTCACAGAGAGGGAGTATATCAGACAACAACTGGGTCTTGCTGGTACTTGCAAGGTATGAGAACATGAATGTGTGTGGAGGCCATTTTCAGACCCCGTCACTTCCATTGTTACTAATAATATAAACTTTGGTCCTTTTTATTTACTGAAGTGGTCACAAAAATCGACTTCTACTGCCTAGAAAAGAGAGTATGATACTGAGTTTAACAGCAGTATTTTCAGGGGTAGTACAGAAAGGACAGATTCCAACACACTATTGTAATGGAAAAAGTGTTATAACATAAAGTTACATTGGTTTATTTCTATTGGTTACATTGGTTTATTTCTATTTTATTTGTTTGCTAATAGGACTAACTCAGCAGGTGCAAGAGCTACTGTTTTAAAAGTGACTCAGAGGTACTGCCTTCTTAAATGACTAGCTCAGAGTCACACATCAGGCAAGTAGAAGTTGGTGACATTAAACGAATGACTATACGATGTAGCTCATTAGCCTCAGAGCTTTAATCCTCTCCACTAAACTGCCAAAGTTACATTAGCGTAAATTGCTCTGTAATTTAGCTTCTAATATGGTAATGTACATTTGCATAAATTTGATGGTGCGATAGCACAGTAACCATGTTCTCTTGTGAAAGCAGAGCTGTATACAAATGAATTAGCCAATTACATAATGTAGTGAGCACAGCTGTGCATGTAAAATCTCATTGATTAAATTATAGAGAATTTAATTGAATCATGGAAAAGTTTAAATAACTGGAGGACAGGAAAAGTACTTAAAGTTAACCTTTCCCGTAAGTGTGCAGTAGTGTGCTGTAAGATTAGTTCTAACTCATTAATGGTATCACTATTTCTAAAGCCAGTGGGAAGGGCATCCCAGTATTTGGGCATAAGAACTGTGGAGCTATGGTTGGCCAATGCCAATGAGATAGAAGCTTTGAGGAAAACTAGTGATTCTTCAAAATGAGGGCCGAAGGGTAAAGATTGTACAGTGCTTCAGAAAAAGAAAATTATTTTCTCTGCCTTTTCCACACATTACAGATTGATAATAAAAAAGCTTAACTATTTGTGTAAACTATTTTAGTGCTTAACTCTTAAGGTCATGAAATCCATCATGGCAGAGAAAACAGCTGATAGTCTTTAGAATATTTGAAAACTATGGAAGTATCAGTAGTCTGTGTAGTTGTAAGAAAGACTGAAGCCACTGCTGATGAACTGGAGTGTGGAGAGCAGTACCTTTGCTGCAGCTGTAGAGGTCTTATTACAGAGCTGAACCTCAAAAGACTAAAAGTAAACGGAGGAATTCCATGGCCAAGGTCGACATTAGTGACGCAGATGTAGGTTTAAGGCTTTATGATCAAACGTGGATGTATATCTTAGCACTGTAAAAGAAGAGCCTCTGTAGTATCTGTTGGGTTAAATGAATGGCTAAGGAATAGAAGACAGAGGGTTTCTGTCTTTGGAGCATGTCAGGGTCCCATCACAGGGATCTGTTTCGAGTTTTTATTTAATTTAGCGTAGTCAACTTTTCCTGAAGTGCCCCATTCATAGATTGCAAATGATTGTAATATCTGGAGTACTGTTACATCAGATCAAGAAAAGACTAAACTAAATGAGCACTTAAGTGAAGTTTGTACATGTGCAGATAATGTTGGCATTAATTTTAATGCACAAACACGTAAGTGTATTTTTAGAAGACACAGATTAAGTGGTAAAGTAAATTTAAATGGAAGAGACATTGAGAGAGTTGATAGAATGAGAAACTTAAGAATAATGTTAGAAAATTACTTATCATTCATTAAACATGTTAATATCATCAGAAGTAAGGCTTAATTTTATATCACTGCCACCCCAGTTTTCATGGCACTTCCTTATTGCATATCATGCTGTTGGCAGCAAAAAAGGCAATTACACAACACTGAATGTAATTTAACCACCACCACCCTCAGATTCTAGAAAATTGCCATGTTTTGTAAAAAAAATCATCATTCTAAATCTTTAATTACAGAATGTAAATGCAAAACAGAATAATTTTTAGCCAGATGGTCTCCTTTATGTGAATTTCTTTCTCTTCCATGATCATTGATGCTACAGTTTCACCTGACTAATGTGTTGGCTGCTAGCTTTTTAATCTTTAAACATATCAATGACATGCATTTGACATAACTTTATTGTATATAGGTGTCAGGGTTATCCATAGTACATTCTCAACATGTAATGACATTACTAATTATTTTGTTGCAGCTGTCGTTCACATTTGCCTTATTTTCTGTTATGCTGCACTTCAATGTTAACTCACATTGCCTTTCCTTTTTTTTCCAAAAACATTTTTATTAAATTTTGTTAATAAACATGGACATAAGTATTAAAAATAAACAATATAAAACATAATAACTATTTACACTATATACAAACATCCATGATAAACATTTGTTTTATCCAAGAAAGGTAATCAGTATTTATCTAACAATCTCTCCAATTTTTGGCAAGCTACTCTTTTGTGTGTTACATTTGATGATCTCTGATAAATAGTTTGCATTTTTTTTACATACAGATTTTGCTATTGAAATAAACTCAGGAAACATAAGATCTTGCTTATTTTTCCAGTTTAATGTAATTATTTTTTGAGCAATAGCTAGAATTAACCAAAGAACAGGCAACTGATGTCTAGGAATTACACTTGGGGTAGGGGCATTGAATAATATCAAAGAGCTAGTAATCTGACAATTGTCAGACCACAGGGCATTTGCGAAATGTCTAAAATCACTCCAGTATTGTGTGAGAGTTCTACATTCGATGAACATATGAACCCAGTTGGCTTCAAGAATATCACCACACCTCCAGCATTTGCTTTCATTTCTCCTGGTTATAAGGTCAATTCTGTGTGGAGTGTAAATACTTCTGTGAATAAATCTCCAGGTATATAGTCTCCAATATAAAGATGATGAAGTGTTTTTTATTGAATTTAATAACTGTTTCTTATTATCATTAGATAAAGGTTCACCATTAATCTTTATGGAGTAATTCCAAAAACCTTGGTCAAAAGTAATCAAGTCTTCTCGTAGGATTTTATATACAGGTGATATGCTTAATTTATGTTCAATGTTCATCAAACTGCACCATATGAATAGTTGTATCAATCTTGGTATAATATCAGTTTCCAGATTTATTGACACTCTCACTTTATTTTCAACAAACTGTCTTAAAGATTGAATACAGAGCCAGTTATCTTGACAGACATTATATCTGGCTAAGAGAAAGTTCATTGGTTGGATGTTCTTATTGTCTATAAACTGGTGCCAAAACTTTAGATTATTCTCTTTAAGATTCTGCATCTTATTGATATTGAAGGTATCTAGGCAATCTGGTGTATAAGCTATGGGAAATCTAAAGAAAAAGGTGTTCTTTAGACTGTAATTGTTGTCGATTATATTTTTGAAAATATAAAATATTTGGTTTATACCATGTGAGAAGTGGCTACATTTCTTATTATATAAGCAATATTCACGGAGTATCCAAAATATTTTGTTAATTCCAAAGGTTTCCTTAAACTGGGTTTCTGAGTTTTCAGAGAAAGTTATATGCATTTCATGTAGTTGTTTCCAGCTAGAGGTGTATATGGATGAAATCCAGTGTAGTATTATGTTAATAATAACAGATTTGGAATATAATTCTATTTTGGGAAAGCCAATCCCATTACTGTCCCAGGCTCTAACATGCCATTTATAGGTTATTCTTGGTTTCTTTGGGAACCATAGAAAAGTTAGTAATAGGGAATCTATTTGTTTAAAGAATTTCTTAAGAGGAGGTAAAATCAATGATTGTATTTAAAATAAAATCTTGGGCAAAATAATCATTTTTATTAATGTAAGTTTGTCTTCCATAGTGAAAAACATTTTGTTCCACTTTTTAGTCAAGTCACTGATTATAGCTACCAGTTTAATGAAGTTAAATTTAATAGTCTCATTCCATTTATTCTTAATATTTATTCCTAGATAATCTATCTTATCGTTTTCCCGGTTGAATGTATTGTATTTTTGCAAATTGCTATTTATTTTCTTATTGATTAAAAGTGTTTTGGTTTTATTTTGGTTAAAATTGAGCCCTGAGATTTTTCCAAATAGAGTTATGGCATTCATGATATGTTGTAAAGAGCCTTCTATGTCACTGGATGTTAGTAGAATATTGTCAGCAAAAAGCTGAACTTTTGGACAGTATCCCTCATTAACTTGAAATCCTTTGATATTTGGGTTATTTCTAATAAATGAAGCAAAAGGTTCCACTGATAAAGTGAAAAATAATGGGGATAGAGGGCAACCTTGTCTAGTTCCCTTATGAATTTTTACTGGGGATGATAGATATGATCCAATCTTAACAAATTCTTTAGAATCACTATAAATATTTAATATCAATTTAGTGAAATCTGAAGTAAAGTTAAATTCTTTAAAGATTTTTTGTAAGTATGACCTACTAAGGGAATCAAACGCCTTATCAATATCCAGACTAATAATAGTTAATTGTTTCTTGGTTTTGTTTGCAATGTCTATTAGAGATAGTAGCTTAATATTGTCGTGTACTTTTCTATGTAAGATAAAGCCAGTTTGATCAAAGTGTATTACATTGGGTAATATATTCTTTAGTCTTTTGGCCAGGATAGACATGAACATTTTATAATAAATATTTAACAATGATATGGGTCTATAGGATACACATAGCTGGGGGTCCTTACCTTGTTTCAGAATGGGGGGAGTTCTTCCATGAGGGAGGGAACATTAGGTCTTGTTTAACCATAGAGAATGTGTTTAATAATAACTTTATTGTGTGCTCTGGAAGAATTTTATATATTTCTGGGATTATCCCATCTAACCCTGGGGCTTTATTATCCATCCGATTTTTAACTTGTTCTTTCATTTCTGCTAAGGTTGTTTATTTAGGGTACTATTTTGTTGTTTTGATAAGCTTAGTCGTGATATTTTCTTGTAGAAATGTATCTATTACATCGACTGAATCTAGTGGTGATTGCATGTCATTGATTGACCGATAATGATTTCTAAAGGCTTCTAATATACCTCCTAAATCAGTTGTTCTTTTTACTGTATTATTATTATTGTATTTAAATTCATTAATGTGATTTTGTTTATTAATTTGTTTGGCTCTGATAGCTAGTTTATGTAAATGTCTGGGGTTTACTGAATAGGACTGCAGTTTAATCTTTTCTAAGCTTATAGCAACCTTATGATTCAATATTTCTAAATATTTGTGGTTTGGCTTAAACATTTCAGTAAGTACTGCTTTATCATTTGATTTTAAATTTAGTTTCAACTTATCTATTTTGGCTTGTAAATCAGAAAGTTTCTTGTCCCATTCCTTTCTCCTTTGAAAATACCAAGCTTTAACTCCACTAAAGATGTGAACTTTTAATGCATCCCAGAGTATATCTTTTACTTCACCATTATTATTTTCCGTAAATGCATTTATTTCTTTTAATAATCACTCCTTAAAACCTTTTAACTTAGTAACATAGGCTGGGATTCTTTGAAAAATTATCATATCATCTTTTTTCACAGTCAAGCTGAACAAAAAGGCATTGTGGTCAGACAGTGGACATGACTGTATTGCAACATCACTTATTTTAGAGTAAAGTGTGTTAGACACAAAAATCTTATCAATATTAGTTTGTGCCAAATCGGAAAGAATAATGAATGTATTGAAGTGAAGTTTGAACTCTTAAATTATGTGTGTCTCTAAAATTCATTGAGGCTATAAAACTGTTTACTTTTTTAGCTTGTGTCGTTAGTTTAACGTTACTATTTTTAGAGGTGTCTTCATCTGACACCAAGCAATTGAAATCTCCCGCCAGAATAATTTCTCCCTTTGCATGTAAAGTAATGAGGTACAAGTATTTCTTCTCATATTTAGTTCCTAGACTAGGAATCCAATATGAGTTTACCAGTGTGAAGCATTTCTTATTAACTTCTGGCACTACTAAGCTTAACATTCCGTCTTTATCTGAAAAGGTGTTTAAAATTTTAGGTAGTGTATAAGTATTAATCCATATTATAAGAGTACCTCTCCTTTTGGCTCTAAAGCAGAATCCATGAGAACTGTAAAACTATTAAATGATCATTTTTGCAAATCCTTCTCCAGCAAGTGGGTTTTCTGCAAGAAGATTATCTGAGCTCTGTGCATTTTAATGAATTTAATTAAACCAGCTCTTTTGACATTATTTAAGCCATTAATATTTAATGATAAGCATTTATATATCATCATTTGTTAAAGTTATATTTAGAGCATTAACAATACCTTCAAAGTATAATGACTTGAAGTAATTCATAAAGTTATGTATCATGGATGAGTCAAAAATCTTTAGAAACAAGTTCTGAAATCAATAACTAAGAAAACATACATACATGGAACCTAAAGTTCCAGGTTTAGTTAATAAATTAAGTAAACCACCCTTTAACACCATCTCACATACCAAAAACATACATAAATAGTTTCTGCTTTAAATGTAGTATATACAAACAGTAAAGCATTTCTAAGGTAACTCAAACAAATATGAACATAAAAAGTCCATCAGGCAATCACAGTGGATTCATATGTAATATTGTGTAAACCACTACTAGGTATTGGAAAATAAGGAGTCAGTTTCACCAATTAACCTAGTTGCTTTATTGGCATAAGCTTCTAATACCTATATATTTTATACCTGTATTACAGTCTCTTGTGTTTATAACTATAGCAATACAAAAAGAAAAAAAGGGGGGACCATATGTTGGTCTATTATACTAATTGAACAGAATAGAGTGACCTAGAACATTTTAACAATCCATTCCTACAGTGTATGTGGTCATACAAAGATTTGAATCATAGTATCATAAGTATCACTGTAACTGAGTCTGATTATATTGCTTTAAATTTGCATCAGTGAGAATACCTAATATAGATTAAAGTTGCTTAAGCATGAAAGCACAGAAGGAAAAGAAGACTCAATCCTATATATATCTTTGCATTCAGAATATTAAAGAAATTGGTTGTTTAAGTAGTCAAATATTAATGTATTATCATTTAGGGCATGCTATCAAAGCAAAGAATTGTATCCTGTCAGACTTAAGTGTTTCAAAGCAACAGACATACAGTAGCATTAAAATGCAACTTTCCTCATTAGACTAGTAAAATAATCACTCTATTAAAGTCCTATCTTGTTAAAAATACATATTTAACATGATTCCATACCTTTAGATGCATAAAAGATGAAAAAAACAACCAAAAAAACAGTTACTTTTTTTTCTAGTTTCATTTTCAGGTTTACTTCCTGGTTTCTGAGTCATGCATGAGTTCAAAGGTCGTGTGATGTCATTGCTCACTGTATTCCTGCCTCCATCTTCTCAAACTTGCTGCTAGTGCCTTGTAGATGCTCATGCACATGAACAAACAGTCACAGAGGCTTAGAAAAGGCATTTTGGTGGGAATTTCAAACAACTAAGTTTTCTCCATTCTAAAGAAGCATAAAAAGTGCACGAGCAGCCTCCACAATGAAAAAAAAACATGAACAGCCCTTCTCTAAAAATGTTCGGAAAGTAAGATTTTCCCCATAAATCAGTAATTTAGTTAATGTAAAGCACTGAATGTTTATATATTCCACTAAGAAATGCAGATTTTAAGTAGACATATATATTAATCATGATATGAGCATCTTTCAAAAATGCAAGTGGAAACAAAACTATCTTAAGTAAACCATCTCCTAAGGGTACTTTTGTTGTGCGGATTCCATACAATGTAATTACAATAGACTAAACAGTA
The DNA here is from genome assembly GCF_019279795.1 of Protopterus annectens. Classification (NCBI taxonomy): domain Eukaryota; kingdom Metazoa; phylum Chordata; order Ceratodontiformes; family Protopteridae; genus Protopterus; species Protopterus annectens. Next base: position 374,995,939 of record NC_056750.1, read on the forward strand.
AGCTCTAAAGTGTTACCCCACCACTAACACACATGAATGCTTTACGTTGGAAATCATGAATTAATAGTAAGATAGCATGACTTTTGTATCCCAAATAAATTTATAATGAAAACATATGGTATGAAAGAAAAAAAAAATTATATATATATATATATATATATATATATATATATATATATATATATATATATATATATATATATATATAGGTCTAGGACAGTCTACCGAAAGACTGTTTCACCGAAAGTGAAACGGGCTGTCACAGTTTCACGAAAGCACTTTTTGTCGAAAAAAGTGCTTCTGCGAAACTTTCGTAAAAGTACAGGGAATCGGGGGGGAAGTGGTAGTGGGCGAGATCGGATTACAGTGTGAATAAGGGAATATTCCCTTTTCCCCACTGTAGTGCGATCTCGGAGTGAGAATACAAAAGTAGGGGGTGTGGGGGTGGAGCCCCCTACGTGGGGGGTGCAGGGGGGCAAAACCCCCCTGCGTAAACATGGTGTGTGTGTTTTTTATTTGTTTTTGTGTGTGTGTGTGTGTGTGTGTGTGTGTGTTTTCCTTCCGTTTACTGAAACTGCTTTTTCGGTAAACGATGTTTGGTTGGATTCGGACAGTTGGTCTTTCGATCAACTGTCCTAGATCCATATATATATATATATATATATATATATATCTACACACACACACACACACACACACATACATTTATACATACATATCACGTCATACAACTTAATACAGACAATATAAAAGTATAAAATATATAAAAGTATAAAAAAGTATAAAAGATCAAGGGGGGAGGGGGGTACTACCTACTATTTCTTTAAATCTCTATTTAGAAAAATGGGTTTAATATTAATTTTGTCATTCAGGCCTACTCCAGTGTTAGCTTGTAGCCTTATAATCCATTCTAGTTCCCTAGTTTCTACTCTATTCCTAACATCTCCAGGAAGGAACATGGTGGGTTTTATCAGATGACTTGGTCATCATCTTCTGAAGGAATCCAGAGGGGAAACACACTGCAGAAGATCAACTGTATGTTTAGGACTTTGATTCCTACTTTTCCCCAATGCAGAAAGGAATTACTGGACTGTTTTGGAAGTAACATTTAGACTGTTTTCCTGTTTTTTTTTTTTTGGGGGGGGGGTGGAAAAATATTTTTTATATTTTTCCTTTTGTTCAGAAAGTTATTTTGGTACACTTAGTCATGTAGGAAATATCTGCATCACATTTTGCCATAAAATAAAAACTGTACATTTTTGATAATCCTTAGATTTTTCACAAAGTAATGTGCTACACAGGTGGATGTAGTAGACATTTTATTGCACCCTTTTTGCTAGAAGTTCTGAACTTTACATTTCACTGCTTGAATGAAGTAAGTTTGAGTACATTTATCCTACAAGAAGGGAAAGTATTCTTGTGCTGCTGTGAATTACTCATTTTTATGGTGTTTTTGTTTTTGGATTGGACCTAAATTGTATCTGCTTAAACTTCAAGATGCTGACAGCTGAATAATTCATGCACATCTCTAGCTTTGCTTGAAGAGTTCTTGCTAGGGTTGCCACCTTTTCAAATGGCCAAAGTGGGACATTTTCAAGACACACATCAGATTTTACAGGTCAGTACAAAGGATAGAACTTAACTTTTCTGCCTAAATAAAAGCTTATTCTTGTAGCATTTTAGTTGCTTATGCAATGTTTTGTAACATTTAGGTATTTTAGATACAGAATAACTGTTTTATGCAACTATTACATAAAATATGGGACATAATTATGTCCTACAATCTCAGGACATTTGCCATTTTTAATATTTTCTGTCAGGACACAACTGCCCAAAGAGGGACTGTCCCTCCCAAAGTGGGACAGGTGGTAACCCTAGTTCTTGCATGTCCCATGAAGGCATGAGGAAGCTAGATCAAGCAGGTCATTTCCAAATACATCACTATCAATGAGATGGTCACCCTGAGCTGTACTTTCAAATGTTCATATTAGATTAGAGTCTGGAGGACCTCAAGGTGAATATAGACACCATCATAATGTACTACTTAAGCAAAAAGGGATAACTCACTTTTATCTGCATAGATAACCACTGCAGGTTCTCAGCACGGCCTCTACCTTCAGGCATAACCCATAACACATTTGCAGACTAGCTGATCAAGTCTACACTCAACCTTAGTAAATGTAATTTAGATGTGCAAAGCTTCTAGAACTTAACATTTAAGTAGGGGATCCCAGACTTGGCTCTTTTTGCTTTCCCTTCACCAAATCTCAGGATTTTTTTCTATTTATCCATGTAACGATGCCTGGACAGTGAATACCACCAATGTCCCCTGAGGCTGGTGACTTTATTTATGCATCTCATTTTGTCCTGATACTAAGGATAATGCTAAAACATCAGAAGAAAGGGCCACCCTCATTCTGAAAGTTCCCTTCTGACCAAGACCACCTTGGCTTTCCTAACTAAGGGGATATGTTAAGCAAAGAGGAACCTCCAGTCCTTCCAATTTCATACAGATCATTTACCCAGAAGGAAGGATCCTAGTATATCTGAACATAATTAGCCTCATACTAGCAAATTCGTTGCTAAAAGCCTGGTTTTAATACAAGCAACCTTTCCAAATGAAGTGTTATGCATTCTGCAAGAAGCCAATAAACCTACTGTCAGGACTTTGCTAAATGGAACCGATTCTTTCTCTGGTGTATAGACCTTGGCATAGTGCTTAAAGCAGCATCTGTTTCACAGATATTGCTTCACTTAAGAGGCTTCATTAATAAGGGCCTGGCTTTTACCTTGTATAAAGTCTGTCTTTCAGCTACTAGCTTATCTGCTTTTGGGCTGCATGTGAGATGCAGAGGAATGAAGCTCTGACTGTGACAAGGATAACCTGAGTTGATGTATCAGCTTCAATGCTGAAAAAGCAGGGCATGTTAGGATGAGAGAGTGGCTTATGTTGCCTCACCCATCCTGGGGGGAAGGGTACAGTGGCTCCCAGTCAGACTGATCTGTTCCTGTGCAAGTGAAGACTTGCATAGTAAAGATCAGCCACAGACTTGCTTGATGTGGATTTGACACAGCTTCCCTTCACCTCATAGGTTCATAGGTTGGTACTAGGCTATCGGCAGTAGGGCCTATACAAGCCTAGCCATAACAATTCCCTGGCTATTTCTTCCCACAATATTTATCTCCCTGGACCCCTATCTAGCAGAACAACTGACTTGATCCCCGGGGTGAATTTCCTATCTCCTATCCAATCGTCAAGGTTCCTTTTAAAGAGGGCAAAAGAGACGCTCTGCTTGACATGTATAGGCAGTCTCTTCCACAGTCTGGGGAGTCTCTGGGTCAGGAACCTATCCCTCCAGCATGTTTTGCTCATTGTGATGACAAGGTTTAGATCCCTGGAGTGTGTAGCTCTGAGGGATTGGGATTTTTTTTAAGTGTAGCATGTCCAACTGCTCTGGGTTTGACATGGCCTTATATGTTAAACAGAGATTGCCTCTGAGTAGACGATATGCGACAGAGTATAGCTGAACTCTTTTTAGATGGTCAGCACAGGGCATCTGCTTTAGGCCTGATATTCTTTTAGTGAGGTATTTCTGCAGCCTTTCCAGTTGTTGCAGATGTCTTGAGAGGTACATACCAAACTGGGCATTGTATTCTATAATGGGTCTAATGAGGGATGAGTACAGTGGGACAATGACCTCCTTTTTTCTGGATGAAAAGCCCTTAGTGTTGAGATGTGCCACATAGAAGGATTTCCTGACTGTTGTGGTGATGTAGTTATCGAAGGTGAGACCCCTGTCCACCTGTGTCCCTAAGTTTCTTATCACATTTTTAGTGTTTAGTGTACTGCCACTTATGTGGTAATTCATGGGTACATGTTTTTTCCCAAAAGGGATAACTATACATTTCTTGGCATTGAGCTTGAGCCCATGGCTCTGGCAGCAAGCATCTGTTTCTGTAAAGCCCTTTTGTAGAATATCCACATCATTTAGGGATTCAATAATGGCTCCCAGTTTGCAGTCATCCGTGAACTTTGTTAGCCAGAGTCCCTTAGTGTTGGCCTGTACTTCAGAGATGTAGATGCCAAACAAGAGCAGTCCCAGGACTGAACCCTGAGGTACTGCACTTGTCACTTGTGTGGAGTTGGATTTGGAGTCGGCTACTTTTACAGTGTGGGTTCTGTCTGTAAGTCAGTTGGCAACACATCGAGTGACATAGGGATTAATTTAGCCCAGCTTAGCAAGTTTATCTATGATTCCAGAGTGGGGGATGGTGTTGAAGGTCTTGCCGAGGACCAGATAGGCTGCATGGACCACCTTACCCTTGTCTACAGCTCTGCAGACTGATTCGAAGAAGTCAATCAGGTTCAGGAGACAAGATCTGCCCTTCACGAACCCAAACTGGGTGGGGTCCAGTGTTTGAAGGTTGCATGTCTTTGTTTATAAGTTCCATGGCCTTGCAGATCAGGCTCGTCAGACTGATGGGGCGGTAGTTCCCAGGATCCAAGGTGGATCCCCCATTGTGGAGTGGGATAACTGTAGCTGTGCAACCACTCAGTGGGCACTAAGCCTGAGGTGAGGCTGTGATTAAACATGACACTTAGGTGAGGTGCCAGTTTATTTTGGAGTTCATGTAGTACACAGCCTGGGATGTCGTCTCATTCCATGGATGCTGTATTCTTACCTTTGGAGAGTGCGTTTTTTACCTGTGTGGCCGTTATTGTCAGAATTTGGCAATCTTTCAGTATTGAGATGGGCCCTTTAAGGGGTGAGAGGGAGGTGAATTTGATACTGAATCGATCTGCCAGGATATTGGTAATATCCTTGGGATCAGTATATTTAATGCCATTCTGTTATAGCTCAGAGCAGATCTGAGCATTGCCATTTAGATTCTTGACATAGCTATAGAATGCCTTGTGGTTGTCTTTGGAATCTTTGGCAATTTTATTTTCGTAACTAGCTTTAGAGGATTTTATGAGGGATCTCAGCTTCTTACTGAGGCTGGTAAGGGAGTTTTTTGCATCCTGGGATGTTCCTCTTTTCTGCAACAGTTTCTTCCTTTTGTTGTAAAGTTTGTTTATGGCAGGGGACCACCAGATTGGCTTCCTTTTTTTGGAGGACAGCATCTTGGTTCTATTTGCTTAAACCAGATACAATGTAATAAGTTCCCCGCAAAACTAAGATCCCTGTTGACTGTCTTCTTTGCACCACACTAATTTCTTTCTTTTGGACATTTCTACCTTCCTGGGACTTAGTTTTGTATATAACAGAAAAAAATAAGTCTGCCCCTCCACTCCGCTGCAAGCCTGCAAATGTATCACCACTAAATACTTATCTGAGAAGACATATTTGTTAGCCTTTGCCACATTAAGGAGGATTTTACAACTTTTGGCCTTAATGTGCAAATAACTCTAAAGGTCTTCCATGGGGAATGGGAGGCACTTTAATGGATGAAGTGATGTCAAACATTGCTTTGAATCAGATATATACATTTGCCACAGTTTCATTGAAAATATCACAACAAGAGGAAATAGTAATTGCACTTAGAAAATATACTAGGAGAATCAATAATTCCCATTGGATCCTTGATGTTCCAAAAGGGTGAATTAAGGCACCAGGAGAGCTTGGAAACAAAAAAAATGTAGCTATTTATGTGTATGAATCAGTGTCTTTATGTCTCTACATGTTGACAGGCTGTGTATTTGTGCCTTCCTCTGCATCTGTCTGTTTTTGTTCATATACATATATGCATCTGTGTTGACAGCCAGATGTGACCCATGCAAAAGGTCTCCCTTATAGGACAGCCTTGCACTTGGAAGGGACCAGCCTTATGTGTAATTTCCATGGGGTGCAAGCCTCCTTGTTTGTCTGAGTGAGAGAGGGCAGGTGAGGAGCTATCATGCTGTGGCTTGCATTGAACTTTTGTCCAGTGGCCATACGTACCACTGATATGCTTGACTGATCTCACAAGGTGGGGCATGCAATGCGGACATGAGGGAAATGCCTCCACTTCTGTGATGTCTGTCTCAAACAGTCACCCTTCTACACTGTAGTAACATGACAATTTATCACTACCATTGCTTATGCCCTACCCAAGTGCCCCTGGCATCCCCCACACCTTTCCCTGATCACTATTCTTCTTCTTCCCCTGCCGCTACCTGTGTATGGGTTACCTGGGAGTGGACCAGTTACTGAAGACAGGAGAATGGAGATTGGGTAACATATCTTAGGATGAGAAAGAGTAGCCAATGACTTTGTGATGGGCATGGTAAATAAGGTTTTTACTATCACACTGTTTGTAAAGCTTTTTAGCTAGTTTCACTGTGTGAAAGGTATTAACTGAAATTTTCTCTACTTGTTAAGCACCTATTTGTTTGTTCTGATTTCCTGCCAAGGAGCGTATCATAAAACTGATTTGTTTGCAGTTAAAAGCATTCTGTAGAGTCTCCTTGTTCCTTTATCTGTTTAAAACTTTCATTTTGTGGCTCACTCCTGTTCTTCTGCTGTGATAAACATTTCTGTAGTGTTTACTGTCTAAAAGAATGTAGGCTAGTAGCTTTAGTATTGTTCCCTACCCTCCCTCCCTGTCAGGGTCTTGCTGGTATACTTAGTGGCTTTGCAGTTGCCCGCTCCTACTGTAAATTTGATCTGGGACACTCCTCCCAGTCTAGAGTCATTAGCTCATTCTACCTAATACAGAGAGAACATTTGAGAAGGCCAACCCACTTAGTTTCCTAACCTTGAATTATCTTCTGCTTCTCCTCTCTCCCTTTCCTTTACAAAAAAACTTTGCTATAATCTCCCTGTGTTCTGCTTAACTGTAACAAAAAAATTTACGCTAGTTTCCTGCCTTTCCTATAACTAGTCTAGTCCATATCCAGGACTATTTGTAAGCTTCTGAGCCCCCCAGCCTGTCTGTGTTGGAGAGAAGCCTGCTAGCTTATCAGTGGGAGCGGTAAGCACCAGGTAACCTATCTACCACATAAGGAGTGGTTTCTGGCCCAGAAATTATAGTTATTGGCCATTTGGGCAGTTTTTCTATCTCTCTCAACTTCCTGATTTTAAAGCCAGCATTTGCACTTGTTTCCCCCCTTCTTGTAACTAGTCTAGTCCAGATACAAATTTGCTGTATCCAGGACTGTTTTTAAGCTCCTGAGGCCCCCAAGCCTTTCTGTGTTGGAGGGAAGCCTTCTAGCTTATCAGTGGGAATGGTAAGCACTAGGTAGCCTATCTACCACATAAGGAGTGGTTCTGGCCCACAAATTGTAGTTATTGGCTCTTTGGGCAGTTTTTCCATCTCTCTCAACTTTCTGATTTAAAAGTCGGCATTTGCACTTGTTTCTTTCCTGTAACTAGTCTAGTTCAGATACAGATTCTTAGTTTTAGCACTTGAATTTGCTTATTCATGCTCAGCACTTGTTCAGAACTTGTTGTAAGCACTATATAAACTGCAAATTACTACAGCACTCAACCTTCCTCATTACCTAGAGGAAAACAGTTTTTGTACTTGCTTTCCTCACTTGCTTAGAAAAAAAACAGCTCTTGTACTCACTTTCCTCACTTGTCTAGAGGTCAATAGTTTTTTATTTAGGCATGTCCAAGGGTCAGCTCCCAATGTTCTCTCCTGTTTATCTGATGAATCCGGGCATCTTGGAGCAATGTAGCAATTGCCTCATGTACACAGACAACCCTCTCCTCCTACCACCCAACACTACAACCTGTGAGAGATGCACTTATCTAGCCAAACTGTTGGTAAAGCTCTCTCCAACCAAGACTGAACTTGGCAGTCAAGAGGAGAAGGTAAACACTTGCAGCACACCACACTCATCACATAGTCCCACTAAACCTACACCACCAAATTCCACACATAGAAACACAGAAACATTCGCGGAGACTCTCAATAATAATCTGCTCAAGCAACAGAGACCTCCAAAGTAGAAATACAAGCAACCTCCACCCCTCCAACACAACCCAAATGACACACAGTCCACAGATTCAGTGTGCCATTCAACCAAAGCCTAGAAGGCAAAATAATGTACCCAACACACTAGTCATAGGTGACTCTATAGTCAGGCACACTGATGTCCCACTCACCAGGCTAAACAAGGAGAAGGTTACTGTCAGCTGCCTGTCGGGTGCCAGGATCCGCCACATAAGCCACACACTCCGGTCACTCCACAACAAGTGCAAATATGACACTGTCATTGTCCATGTTGGTGTGAATGACCTGAGATGTACTTCCCTGTACTACATGAAAAGAGACATGGAAGAGCTCTCCAATCTTGTAGCCCAGGCAGGTATGACCCTAGCCCTGAGTAGCATCCTGCTATCTCCCAAAATTATTTCGCAGTACAAGGACAAAATGATTGACTTCAACAATTGGCTAAGCTTCTGGTGTCATTCTAAGGGGATCCAGTATCTACGAAGCCACAGTACACTGGACTGAAGAACGAAGTGAAAATCGACACAAAACTGTAATAAAATTGCACAATTTAATCCACATAAAGCGCTTTTCGTTACAGTAAATGCTGTGACTTCTTCAGATGAATCATACATTATAACCTTCTACCCTTATATATTGAAGCTAGAGCTTCATTAATTCAATTAATTAATTAATCAGTTAATAACTTCTCATCAATTAAACATAATAAAAACTTAAAACACTTAATCACTATGTATTTACATTTTCTTCCAAAACACAATTCCTACCCCACTGACAACAATGAAAATTATTTATTAAAAATACCTTTTATCCATATACTTTTTACTGAAATGTTAATATGTATGTCCTTATATTTGTACTTTATAAATTTGTCTTTCTGTTGTAAACAATAACATCAATATAATTCTAAAAATACAAGTGCTGAATACAAGCGTGACTTCATTCTTTTAGCCTATCTAAATTATGAGTCCAATACATGTACTTTACAATAAAAAAATAAACTTCTATACTTTAAAACAATTAAGTACTATCTAATAAGACTACTTAAATTCAAAATACATGAGATAGAACATATTTCATTCAGTCCTGGGTACTGACTCGCACTTGTTTTTAACTGCCATATTAACTCAAGACGCTCCAACTTTAAGGGGTCTGGTCCTCCTGCTTTATCAGGTAACATCTGATCTGTATAGATCTATACCTTCAATATATAAGGGTAAGAGGTTATAATGTATGATTTATCTGAAGAAGTCACAGCATTTACTGTGACGAAAAGTGCTTTATGTGGACTCAGTTGTGCTATTTTGTTACAGTTTTGTGTCAATTTTCACTTTGTTCTTCAGTCCAGCATATTGTGGCTTCATAGTCTCATTTTCTCAGTTTATTTGGGGATCCAGTATCTGTCTGCCTAGGACGACATGGTCGACAGACCGCGATGCTTTGCCAGAGAAGGCCTGCACCTGTCACCCCTGGGATTCCGGATACTGGCTAAGGCTCTTGCCGCCCCTATACTGCCTTTTTTTAGGCAAGGTTCAAATGACAAATTCACCACTGTAACAGGAATAGAACAGGCAAACAAAAACTGAAGGTAATGCTACTCAATGTTAGAAGTCTAAATCTCAAAATGCATTCCCTCGAGGCACTCCTTAAAATGGAGAACAACGATATCTGTGCAGTGACTGAGACCTGGTTCAAGGCTCCAGAGAGCACCCCCGCATTACCAGGCTATAACTCATACCACACTTTTCGGCCACATAACCTGGACCGGAACACCAAAGGCAGAGGTGTGTCCATATTCATTAAGGATATCCACATCTCCAGGCTAGTTGCTCAGCATAATGCATCCAAGGTTATCCAAGTGCAACTAACTCTGGGCAAAACTGCAATCCAAATTGTAGCTTGCTACAGATCCCCCACCATGCCCCAGGATTCCCACTCCTCTTTTCTTGATATACTGGAAAATATTAGGGTTCAACCAAACACCCTAATAATGGGCGATTTCAACTACCCCACCATTAACTGGGAAAACTACTGTTATTCTACATGGATCATATATTGTGGCACCTATGTATGTGGTCCTTTCTGTTTCAGTAAGTCTATTAGAAATTTAAGATAAGGACTGTTGAAGATGGTTATCTTTTTAGATTTTGTGTATTTTCACTGCATTGGTCAGACATCAGCTTGAAACATTTGAAACATTTTTCATATCTACAGGTATCTGCATATTTCAGGCCCATAAAAAGATGTGGATGTAAAAACTTGAGTGCAGAGTTTAGTTTAGTAGTACTTATAAGCTTCACATACTGTCTTACAAATATATCTGTTTAGATTTATGTATTTTTAAGCAATGTTGCCATATTGTTCTTCCGGTTTGTTATGACATGGACTTTAAGTGGTAGTGTATATGCAAGCATACATCATAGTGCATACTTTAGTCATTTTCTGTGTCTGTGTAATTTGTTTTTCATTCATTTTATATACTGGAGGATTCATGAAGGTAGTGCATGCATAGTCATGTAAATGGGTTGACCTGTGTCCTTTGTATGCAATGTATGAGTACCATGTAAATGAATTACTTAAAAGTTAAAGAAAGCACACATGGACTAATAGACAAATGCCTCAGATGTAGACCATTCAGTATGTATGCAGAGATGTAGACCATTCAGTATGTATGCAGAACAGGTATTGGAGCAGGGAGTTCTTGAAAACATCTATTTTATCACAATAATTGTACTCTTGTCTTCCAGGTCCATCTTCATGATGGAGAATAGTTAGTAAAGCATTTTTCTCATGCTATGTCAGTATTAACTACTGGCCATCATTTATTGAGTGTAACATGTATTCCAGCTGCAGTGTTTGCCGTTAATCCTCAGAATAAGCTGTCCTGTACATATACAAGTGGTGTTCTCCTAAACCTCAGGTCCTACAGTACTGCACCCCAGTCATTAGCCTGCGTTTGGGATGTTTACTGTGCTGTACACTTAATTATCTGACCTATTGCTGTGGACTTAATGGATGGTTTAAATACCTAGCTAGGCTGCCACAGCTAATGTCAGGGGATGATGATGTTAGAAGTATTCTTACCATCTGCTGCTGCTCTGCTGCTCTGCAGATATCACTAGGAGTGAATCGTTACAACTTTAGCCTCTGTGACATGTCTGCAGATCAAGATTTATTTCCATATTATGAAAATGAAAATATCTGGAACTGATTTTACTTACATCAGTGGAGAATTGCTGTTGTCAATGTTTGAAGGGTGAGTCACTTTGTTGTCATGTAACTGCGCTTCATTCATTGCATACAGCGTTTGTATGTGCTTTTTATCATTATCATCATCACCTCCCTTTTTCCTACATGGGGTCATGATGTAGTGTCAACTATCTCCATCGCTCTCTGTTAATGTGCCACACTCTTGCCTTCTTCAACACTCATGCCTGACTGTCATGGGTCCTCTCTCGCACAGTCTATCTAACTCTTTGCTGGAAACCCTTGGTTCCACTTGCCTTCTTCCTGTCTCTCCCAAATCTTCTTCACCAGATTGTCTTCTGCTGTTCTGCACGTGTGCCCGGACCCCATAATCTGTTCTCTTTGAACTTTTCTGCAATCGGAGCTAATTTGGTTTCTACTCTTATGGCCTCATTTCTTCATCTGTCCCACTGTGTGTATCCTACCACCCATCTAAGGCACTTCATCTCCATCACCTCTAGCTTCCTCATCTGTTTTGCCTTTACTGCAGAGGTTTCTATACCATACAGTAGTACTGTTTGCACCACTGTTTTGTATACCTTACTTTTCAGCTTCTTTGGCACTCTTCTGTCATACACTACCACTGACCCTCTGTGCCAATTGGCTGCAGCTCCCCTGGTTCTAGCCTTGACCTCCTTATTTAGACTTCCCTTCTCCTCAACCACCCCTCCCAGAATCTTGAAGCTGTTAACCTGCAGTATTTTCCCTTGTATTTTAATTCTCAGCTTCTTTTGAACTCCACCATTTGCTTCCATTTCACTGTCTTGTCAATTAACTCACTAAGCTAGGCATCAGCTCCTGTATCACTGGGTGGGTTGCAAACTGGCTCACAGGTATAACCCACAGTGTGAAAGTAGCTGACTCCAAGTCAGAATGCTGACCAGTCACGAGTGGAGTCCCATAGGGTTCGGTCCTAGGTCTTCTCCGGTTTGGTATCTATGTCTCGGAAATCCAGGCCAACACAAAGGGACTCTGGCTGACAAAGTTTGCAGATGATTGCAAGTTGGGAGCTGTTATTAACTCCCCAAGTGATGTTGACATCCTACAGAAAGGCCTCACTGAGACCAATGACTGGTGTCAGAACCATGGCCTTAAGCTCAATGCCAAAAAATGTTGTCATCCCCTGTGGGAAAAACCCAGTTCCCATGAATTACCACATTGATGGCAGTCCACTGAATACAGAAGGCGTTATAAGAGATCTGGGAACACAGGTTAACAGCAACCTCTCATTTGACCACCACATTGCCACTGTGGTCAGAAAGTCCTTCTGTGTGGCACATCTCATTACTAAGGGTTTTGCATGCAGGAAGAAAGAGGTCATTATCTCCCTCTACTCTTCCCTCATTAGTCCAGTCATTGAGTACAATGCCTCATTTGGCATGTACCTCACTAGATACCTGCAACAACTGGAGGAGCCACAGAAGTATCTCACACAGAGGATACATTTGTCCTATACGGACAGACTCAAAAAAACTCCCAACTATTCTCGGTCTCATATCTCCTGCTTAGAGGTGATCTCTGCTTGACTTACAAAGCCATGTCTGACCCAGCTGTGTTAGAAATGCTACATTTAAAGAAATCCCAGTCCTTCCGCACCACACGTTCCAGAAACCTCAACCTCATTACCACAATCAACAGAACGTGCTGGAGGGACAGGTTCATAACTCAGAGACTGCCCATGCTATGGAATAGACTTCCCATACATGTAAAGCAGTGCACCTCACTGGCCCTCTTCAAGAGAAATCTTGATGAGTGGATGGGAAATAGAAAATTTAACCTGGGGATCACTCCAGTGGCTTTACTCGACAGAGGCACTGGGAACTAAGGTTGGGTGGCATGATGCCAGGGTAATCCTATGGGCTAGACTTGTAAAGGCTCCATGGCCATTAGCCTAGTACACACTTATGAATCTGTCTGTATTCAGTTTCATCCCATGTGCCTTCAGTTTTGCATTTCATTCCCCTATCCTATCTTTTGCTGCATGTGCCTTCAGTTTTGCATTTCATTCCCCTATCCTATCTTTTGCTGAAGCTCTGGGGAAGATATTGCACATATTCCATATCTGAACATATGCTCTGGATTCCCTTTATTATTTTTTGTGGTTTTCTTTCTTCTAAGACTGTTGTTGCTTGGTTGTGTTATATTGAGTAGTACAACACCTTTACAGAGACATAAATTCTTGGTTACTGTAGTAGACTGGTATGGCTGCAGTTGTAGTTATGTAAATGACTGCCTCAAATGTGAACTTTATTCCTTTCACATGATTGTGAGTCATGGAAGACACTGGAGACCATCACTTGAGTACCTGCACCATTCCAGGTATGCAGTAGTATATGCATATCATTCCAGGAATTTGGCCACTTTTGTGAAATACATAAGGCTTTTTGTAATTTTTACATTATATCAATCCTACACAAGTGCAGACAATGTTTCTAAATCAAGTCTGTGAACTTTAGTACTGAGCAATCCCCATATATGGCGACACTATATACTTCTAAGTTTGGCCATATTATTAGTGTATCTTTGTCTACATATTCATATTTTGTGTGTGTGTTCTTCCTTTATGTTGACATGAACAAGGAAGACCCACACCTCCCTCTCCTTTTCGAGAGTGACCAAGGATCTGTAGTCTGGTTACCTGACATTCCAGAGTCATAGCAAATTGAAGTGGAAAATGGGGAAGTCAAACCCATGACTATAGGAAGACGCCCATGAGCTGCACATAGTCTTAGCCGTCTGTGCCATACTGCCAGACATTTCACCTGGCTGTTTATCCTCAGAGAGCTGAAGATGGAATGCAGAACTGCTTTAAAAACTTTCTAGACATGTAAAAAGGAGACATTGAAATATTAAAATGTAAACAGCTTCTAATGCTTAAGTTACTTCTTACCATAAAAGTACAAGTTTAAAGACTGTCTGCAGAACAGAACATTCACGAAGTCAAAGTTGTTTCCAAAGAATTCACTTGGTAGTGGTGCTGCGGTAGCATTGTCACCTCACAGCAAGACGTTGTCATGTTCCATTCTCAGCTAGAGCGTCTTCTGTGTGGAGGCATGCGTGAATGGGCGTGCCTTCTTTGAAGGTTGTGCATCAGGGCTGGTAACTCGGCATGTAAAAATCCACTACCAAACATTAGCGGACCGGAGTTCCGCTGTGGCGACCCCTAACCGGGATAAGCCGAGAGACACAACAAGACTGAGTTACATCACTTTGAGAAACATCTGAAAAGTACAGCTGATAAAAAGTCAGCTTTAGCAAAAAAAAAAACAGAGGTGGGGGGCAAGCCAACCTACACCCTGAGATCGTGACCTCTCTAAATATACTAACTCCAAGATTGCAGAACATTAGGGTAAGGGGAACATTTTCCTACCCCAGAGGTCTACATCACAACAAACTTAAGTTCCACTGTGTGACAAAACAGATACTTGACTAAACATGGTCGGCATTCTTGTTATGTGGAAATTTGTCTTGCTGTAACCCTTGTATCCTGTTTCCAGATGTGTGCTGAAGGTTGTGGGAAGTAACTGACCTTTGCCTTTAGAGCTGATGAACACTCTGTCTATGATTTAGTAGATTTAAAGAGTCATTGTCATATTTTTATTTGGAGCTGTTATACATTTTGTAAACAAATATAGTAAAAGCTGATCTGAATTAAAACAGTTATGCACGTGCATTCACTTTTATTTATTTATTGCCTTTTGTTACTAGCTTGACAAGAACATTTAAGTTTATTTTACAGCACAGACCTGGTCAGTTGCCTGACTTGTGCAGGATTGCATATTATGCAATACAAGTAAAAATGGATGGAATTTGATGCCAGACCTACTGCTTCACCTCTCAACATCTTAACTCCCTGTACTAAATTTGAAGGTAAACCATGATCGTCAGAACTCTGGTCAGAAAAGGAGGGGGAGAGAATATGTGTGAAATTTGTTTCTTTAGAAGACAGTATATTAATACAATTAAAATAATCACTTGACTTTTGGGAAAGCTGGCCAAGATGAATCAGTGTTGTAGTGGATGGAGAGCAAGCTGAAAGTTGCACAGTGCTGATGTACTGGTGTTACAGAAAACATTAAAACAAGCTGGAAGTTACACAACACAAATGCATGGGTGCTGATCCAAATGTGAGACATGCTGCAAATTGCACAGTACAGATGTATGGCTGCTGATCTGAATGTGAGGCATGCTACAGATTGCTCGGTACAGATGTGTGGGTGCTTATCTGAATGTGAGACATACTGCAGATTATACAATACAGGTGCATGGGCGCCAATCTGAATGTGGCACATGGTGCAGTTTGTACAGTACAGATGTGTTGGTAATGATCCGAATGTGAGATGTGCTGCAGATTGCACAGTACAGATGTATGGGTGCTGATCTGAATGTGGAGCATGCTGCATATTACACAGTGCAGATGTATAGGTGCTGCTTTGAATGTGGGACATGCTGCAGATTGCACAGTATAGATGTGTAGTTGCTGATCTGAATGTGGGGCATGCTGCAAATTGCACAGTACAGATGTATGGGTGCTGATCTAAATGTAGGTCATGCTGCAGATTGCACAGTACAGATGAATGGGTACTGATCTGAATGTGGGACATGCTGCAGATTGCACAGTACATATGTATGGGTGTTGCAGTGGATACAGGGCATGCCAGGACTTGCACGTTAGAGAAGTAAGGGATTTGCTGTGAATGTGGAGCATGTTGCAAGTTGCACAGTACAGATATATGGGTGCTGTAGTGGCTATAAGGCATGCCATAACTTGCACAGTGCAGATGTGTGGGTGCTGTGTTGAATGTAGGGCATGCTGGAAGTTGCACAACACCAGCTAGTGTGTAGGGTATGTTGGATGTTCCACAATGCAGATACATGGGCATTGCGGTGGCAAAGGGTATGCTGGAAGTTACATAGCATAGAAACGTGGGTGCTGCAGTGGATGTAGGACTTGCTAAAAGTTCTACAGTGCAGATGTATGGTTGGTGCAGTGTGTACAGGTCTGCTGCTGTTTTACTGTTGCACATCTACACCCAGGAGAAGCCAATGTAGGGTGGGCTATTGTAACCGGGTAGGATTATAGCAGCGTCACTAGCAGGTAACAACTCCATCACATATGGCCTAGATTTATATATGCATTTGTGTGTGTGTGTGTGTGTGTGTGTGTGTGTGTGTGTCTGTCTGTCTGTCTCTTTGTCTTTGTAAAAGATCAGATATCTAACTTGGCGCCATTGCAAGGGGAAGAGTAGGATATGTTAGGTTAAGATAAAGGTTGAATTAAGCTTGACAGCATTTTAAGGGAGAATTAACTGATCTACAAACTGTAAGTTCAGTCAAAGAAACCCTCAAGGCCATTTAGAACTGCAGCTTACAGAGTAAATGTGTAACAGAATTTTAGAGGGATTGTTGTAAAGATACCTAGACTTGCACAACTTGTCCTGCCAACAGTCAGATCTTTTACTGAACAAGTACAGTTGTTGCCAGAATGCAGGAAAAGCTTTGTTTGATCATGTTAATTAAAAAGTGGAGCTGCTCCTGTTCCTAAAGGTCAGAAAGTCATGAGACAGTGGTACTAATGTGTCTGTTTTCTTAGAGCCTGCAAAGAGCTTAAAATGGGCACAGATGCTCAACACATGAAAGGTGTAATGACAATCATCAGTATGAGATGAGAAGGTGGTTATCTCTGAATGTAGGAAAGGAAGCTATTGAAGGAACAAACAGGAGCTGTAGAACTGCTGAAATATTTTAATGTGTTCTGGTACCTCGGCTAAAAGCCATCAGAGGAACCATTGAACCCTGATGGAAAGTACTGGAATGCTTCATTAGCATCTTAGAAATGTCAACAGGTCACAGCTGAAAGAGTGCCAAAGACACCTGCAGCCTTGTGCTGCACCGTTTGCAAAACAGTACGATGGCATTCCTTTATTATGGTATGCTTTAGTTTTGCTGACATTTACACTATATTTCTGCAGTAATAGTTCATGCTGTCTGTTGCTGACTTTATTTTGTACATGTTCTTTTATTTTTCTACTGCAAAATACATTTAGGTCTTAACCATTTGTTCCCATACCGCTTTCACATTTGGTTGACAGAATTAGAAATCATAATGACAAAAAATATATAAATTGTTAATTGGTCACCAACCCGATAAAATTAACATAATGGTAGGCAAATTTGAAGTTTCAGAAAAAGCTACTGAAATCTTGAGTAAGTATGTAGTATTTTGTTTCAGAAATTGGGTGTTGGTTAAAACGTAGGCCCACATACAAATACAGCAGCAGTAACAATGAATTAAGAATGATATTGTTGCCTCACAGCAAGAGGTTCTCCTTTTCGATTCTCGGCTGGAGTGCAGGGAGTGCCTTCTGTGTGGAGTCTGCATGTCCTCCCCGCGGTTGGGTGTCGTTCGAAAGACATGCATAAGGGCGTGCCTTCATTGAAGGTTGGACATCGAGCTGGCACCTCGGCATTCATGAAAATCTACTGCCAATCATTAGCGGACTGGAGTTCCGCTGTGGTGACCCCTAACCGGGAAAAGCCGAAAAGACAAAACATGGTGGTATCAACAAGGTTCAAATACCAGAGCCACCTAGGTGTAAACAAAAGACTAAATTAATGTAAAATCAGCTTAATTATAAGATGTAAAAAAATATTCCAGACTGTATGAGGGGAACCCAGAAGAGCAGAGACAAAAAGAATGCAAAAATGAAGAAAATGGAGAAGGAAGCAGCTACAGAAATGGTCGTCAGGGTCTGTGTGAGAGAATGTAGGGAAAAGCAGACAGGTCATAAAAAGGGGATAAGAATTTATATTGCTCCTAAGAGCCAGCAGGAGGGTTCACCAAGTAGAAAAATCTGTTTCCCTGTCTGTGCCAGTAATTTTCAAGAATATAAGTTCTGATGAAGGACGATGTTATGTTAAGACTTTTTATGGAGATCATTTGATTAAATTCTGTTCAGTTGAATGGCACGTTTTTAGAAGTTGATTGGCTTTTGTAGCATGTAGATAAGTCAGTAACTTTAGAACTGGACTTGTGGTCTCATCTGAGGTTAATTTTAAGGGTTGTGGTTAAGTTTAGGGATACTTTCTAGAGACTGTGTCTTCTGGATCAGAGTAAGGGTGATGTAGAGTTTAAAATGATTTTTTTTCCCTCATGTTTTCACTGAAAGTACTTTTCAGTGACTTGATCTTTGATGTATTTTTCGTCTGTGTGGATCTGATGAAATTACATTTGATGACATGCTGTGTCACTCGTCTGTTCTGCACTGTACTTTTCATGGAGAGGTAGGTCAGGGATGAACATAGTATTTTTAAGTGGGTCATATTAAAAGGGAGAAAGTTCATGAGAAAGTATATGAAACTGTATGTTCTTACTTGAGTCTTTATGATTGGAAGGGCTCAGTGAATGGTAATGCAGTTTTCTCTGCCATGATGGATTAGAGTGACTAAATTTAGTAAATGGCAATAGCAAAAATAGATGTGTACGAAACAGAAAATGCAGGAAACGAGAATAAAAATGTTCAAGGTGAAGAAGGCACTGTGAATGAGGAAAATGAAATCGGGAGGCAGCATGTTGTTTTCTAAACAAGACTGTTGTAGCTGTTAGAATTTAGTATGTCACTGTGTATATTTTACAGTTTACATTCCTAGTATTTTTGCCATTTACACAGTAAGGCATAAGACAAAACTCAAGAAATGTCATTGTTCAAAAAGTATTAACAACTCCAAAGTGAAAGAGACTGGCACAAACTGCAGTGAAGATATTTTATGACATAACTTCAGAAAGCTCAGAGGATCAGTATTAGTACTGATAATACCACCCTGCAGATGAGAGCATCAGTTTTGTACATGACTCCATGAGGGGAGCAAGGGGAGCGCTTCTGTTCTGTTTTATACTGTATGTTGTACTGTAAATAATAATTTGTCTTCTTTAATGTTTGTTATAGATCACTCATGCTTTAGACCTTAGAGCACATGTAGACAACTTTTTTTCAAATACTGCATGTTTCCCCAAGTAATTTTCAATAAATAAGATCAACATGTAGAGCTACAGAGATGGAGATGTGAAAGAACACCCATAAGTTTACTGATTAGATAACAAACTAAACTAGTTTATGTTTTGCTTACATTTGCAGAATGTTGACTTTCATATGAACAGGAAGAAATTCTGTTAGTTTAAATTTGATTTGATGTCTTGTGGGATAGAGACAGTCAGGAGTTGCTGCATGTATGCTGTGGTTATCACCAGTGACATGAATAACTGACAGGGCAGAACCTTCACTCTGTACTGGCTGTGATGGTGACGTTCAGGAGGTTTTCAGTAGTAGTTGTGTTATTACTGTAGAAGTGAATTATAAACAGAACAAAGCCTTCACTCTGAGCTGTCTCTTTGAAGTAATCCACTATTGTATTCCTGTAGGTATTTTGTAGGCAAACCGCTTAACCAGAGTAGAATGTACACATTCTCAAATTTAAGCAATACAAACAAAAAGCAAACCACCTTTGAGCTTTAAGTTGTCTGGTTTATTCAGAGCAATGAGCACTTTCTTCTCGGACTTCATCAGATGCAGTGTTTCTTCCTGAAAAAACATTGCGGTTCTGGTTATTTAAATAACACTAAACAAGGGGGTGTGGTAGAAAGCAGTCCTTATGACTGAGGATAAGGCTATGTTTCCTGACTGGCTGATAGTTGGGCCTGCTGTTTGGAGTGGAGGTCAAGTCCCTAAGTAGAATAAGACTCGGATCGGGTAATAGTTGGGCCAGGAGATTACAGGGAGGGTCAAGTCTCTAATTAATTAGAATAAAAGTCATGAGTTAGCTGATAGCTGAGTCAGCTGATTGGGAGGGAGGTTAAGTCCCTATTTAGACTCTGAGACACAGACTAGTTAGCCTGCTATTCATCTCCATTTCTTTGTTGCAAAAGAAGACTAATTTGCAATCTTACTATAAAAACAAAAAGAGTTTCCAGTTTTATTTATTTTTTACAAATTTTTTTTTAGCTATTGAAAACTCAATTACTTTTGCAGTTTCATGGGGGCAGCATGTGTATTGGAGTCAACACAAACAGACAATCAAGGGTGCCTGCTTTTACAGACCATCCAGTGTCATCTATCTATGTGATTAATCTAT
Source organism: Protopterus annectens (assembly GCF_019279795.1). Taxonomy (NCBI): domain Eukaryota; kingdom Metazoa; phylum Chordata; order Ceratodontiformes; family Protopteridae; genus Protopterus; species Protopterus annectens. Next base: position 375,016,255 of record NC_056750.1, read on the forward strand.
CTGAAATTAGAGTGGAGTGAATACAAAAACAGTAAAATAAGAGTGCTCATTTTATGGAGCTGGAGTTAAATAACTGAAAGATCCATCCATTATTAAAGTAAACTCTTTTACTCCTGAACTGAGGCTTCTTCAGATTACTGGAACAAGAGCACTAGAAAGGAAATCTATAACAGTCAGAGAATAAAAAATCAGAAATACAGTTTGCCATTGAAAAACTATGATGGGTGAGTGTCATCACACCTAAGCCAGTATTGCCTGGAGCAGTTCAGCAGATTTAGTTTGCTTGCTACCAATGTGGTTGGTTTGATTCACTATTTTTGTTGACTCCAATACACATGTTGCTCCCATGACCTTCCAAAAATAAATGATTTTTCAATAGCTAAAAAATGTCTGTAAAAAGACTTTTAAAACTGGAAACTTTTCATTTTTATAACAACGTAAAGAGTGTTTTCCTTAGTAAGGAAATGGAGTTGAATAACAGCCTAACCAGTCAATGACTGGTATTCAAATTAGGGACTTGGCTTCCCTCTCAGTCAGCTGGCCTGACTACTACCCAATCCTTGACTCTTACTATAATTAGGGACTTGACCTCCCTCCAACCAGCAGGTCCAACTATCAGCCAATCAGGAGCCAGAGCCTTACCTCCAGTCATAAAGGCTGTTTTCCATCTTTTCCTTTTGCTTAGGGTTATTTAAACAACTAGAATTGTAATGTATTTCCAGGAAGAATCATTCTATCTGATGCTTTCTCTTTTTTCTTTTTTTCTTGATTTTGAAAATGTGTAGATTGTACTCTGGTGGCTGTCTATCTACAAAATACTTATGGGAGTGCAGCAATGGATTACTTTAAACAATGAGGATTTTCCTTTTGTTTTTATTTGTTGGTCCTGGGGAAAACCAGCCACTGCACCTGGTTTGGAAAACCTGTAAGGGGACGTACTCCACAACAGGTAGTCTACATTTGTTATTTCTTCTCTCTGAGCTGCTTGGCATGATGACGAGTTGATGGACAAATCTGTATGATTATCACTGCATACATGGATAACAAACAGTAGAGGGCCTTCACCCTGAGCTGAAGCATTACTGTACCCCCCTGCTGCTGTATTATTGGTCCTAATGGGGCTAATTAATAAGCTGTAATTTGTTAAACTCTTGTATACTAATTTTATTAATTAATGGAATGTACTACCTAAGTAATAATTGTACTAATGATGCTAATTAATGGGATATACCCTCCTATTATGACATTTGCACAAATGGTATTAATTAAAAGGATGTACTTACCTATGTAATGCTTACCTTAAAGGTGCTAATTAATGGGATGTACCTATCTATGTAACTCTCATACTAACCGTTCTACTTAACAAGATGTACTCACTTATGTAACATGTACTGTTGTGTTAGATAAACTAAATTTGTGTATGTGTGCCTATGTAGCAGTTGTAGGACTCATGCCATCTCAAAATCCCTACTGTCTTATGTGACCCACTTTTGAACTAGGAAACTCAGTAATCCGTATTTCAGGTACCTGTTTAGGAGTTTCATTGTGATTTACCTTTCGTTGTGATCCTCTCTTTTTCTTTCCTTTCTTACGTGCAATATCCACGTCTGAACTTCTCTGTGCATTTCATGTTATTACCCTCACCTTTCATCCGCCACTAAATGAGTTTCACCTAACTCCCCTGACCTTACCATCTTGTACTAAATTCTCTTCATAAAAGTACACTTTCCCTTCAGCATTCATTGTGCTTTTCATCTAATTACCATCACATCTTCATTATCTTCTAAATCCCTTTTATCTGTTATCATCACTGTATCATCCTGCATAAAAGTTCTTTTATATAATTGGCTTCACCTAATTATTCTCACCGCTTTCATCCATACCACTCAACCTTGTAGTGCACGATATCTGGACAAACCAGAAAATAGTGGGGGGACAATAAATCGCAGTCAGGAATGGATTTTAATTATTTTTCTTTTAAATTTAGAAAGTTGCTAGAATAATAGCTTTTGTATTAGCAGGCATTTTCTGGAGGACATGAAGTCTGAACTCAAATGTTTGTCATTGTCATCATTTATGAATTGCAGTCCTGAAAGGTTTTAGAGAAAATCACAAGTGTTATGAGGAACAGAAGAAAAAGTTGAGGCTAAAATCTGGACATTCTGTGAAAATCTCAACAATTGAGAAGAATGCCCTCATCCTTTACTAAATTCCCTTTATCTTAAAACACTCTCCTATTCATCCTTCTTTAAATACTGTTCATCTAACAATCCTTACCCTTTCATCTTATAAATGTCATTCACCTAATTATCCTGGTCCCTTCTTTCCTCATTAAATTCGCCATGTCTAATAAACCATACTCTTTCATCTTTCATTAAACAGCTTTCATCTTGTAATCCTTATCTCATCATCATCCACAAAATTGACTTCTTGTAATAACCCCTCTCCCTTCAATTGCCATTGAATTAACTTTGTCTAATAACCCTCAGCCTTCACATTTCATTAAATGCTTTGTATGTTTTTGCTGTAACCCCTTCATCATTCATTCATTGCTCTTTATCATATTACCTTTACCACACCCTTCTCATTATCTCCAGTTTCTGCTGAGTGTATAGACAGGCCCTTTAGTGAATCCTCTTCTTCTTCTTTCGGCTTTTCCCAGTTAGGGGTCGCCACAGCGGATCACCTGTCCGCTCATGATTGGCAGTGGAGTTTTACGGTGTCGAGTTGCCAGCTCGGCGCCCAACCTTCCACAGAAGGCACACACACACTCATGCCTAGGACCAATTTAGAGTGTCCAATCCACCTACAGCATGTCTTTGGGATGTGGGAGGAAACCGAAGTACCCGGAGGAAACCCACGCAACCACAGGGAGGACATGCAGACTCCACACAGAAGGCACCCCAGCTGAGAATTGAACCGGAGTACCTCTTGCTGTGAGGTAGCAACGCTAACCACTGCACCACCGTGGCCGCCCCCAGACCCTTTAGTGAATAAGGCTTGGAAACTGACTTGCAGTCTGTGCAGGTGCTCACTTACCTGTTTCAGAAGCAGCAGTACCCCTTCCCCACCACATCACCTTGTAATCCCTACATACTCATGTAAATTGGTTAGAGAGAGGTCTAATTTGAGAGTGAGAGCTGTGTACTCAGAACTTGTAAGGAATGCCTGTTTAATAATAATGCTTATGTGGCAGTACAGTATGTTCCCACATCTTGTGGTGTAGTTGAACTGCACAGACTTCACTGTGACTCTCTCTACAGATGTTGCTTTGCCACTGTGCACAGAAATTACTTTACCGCAGTATTACAGTTAAAGCCTGTTTAAATAATGAACTCATTTTTTTGTTTTGAGTTGCAAGAAGACTGTGTATACATATGATGACAAAGTGTAATAAGAAATTACTGCACACTGTGTACAAACATTAGAGAAAGAGTGTACACAAACATTGCAGTGGTACTCTCTGAGCCATTACTGTAACACTATGTGGATGTTTAATGTGACATCCTGCACAGACATCACTTTGACACCATGCACACATGTAGCTTGTGAGACTGTGTGTACATACTACCATAAAATTTTGTGCAGACATTACTGTGGTGTTGTGTGCAATACATTGTTCTTTAACGGTATCTACAATCACGACACTGTGTGTTTACACTATTGTGAGACAGTGTGCACACTTCTGTGACAGTCATATGCTAGACACTGTGGTAGTATGTAGCAAAATATTACACTGGAGCTCAGCAAATACTTTTCTGTGACAGCATGTACATATATTGCTGTGATACTATGTATTCAGATATCACTGTGTCAATATATACAAACTTTGTTGTATCATTGTAAAAATACATCCCTGTGACACACTGACACATATTACAGTCTCAATGTATATGCACATTGCTGTGACATTGTTAAATCAAATATTACTATGATACTATTGGCATGCCTTATGATAGTAAGTCAGATGTTATGGTGACAGTCTGTGCACATATCGGTGTCACGCTGTTGCTTTGGCACTCTGCACATACTTTACTATGACATTGTGTACAGACATTGTTGTCATTCCATGTATTCAGACATTACAGTGTTGCTATATACAGATGTTGTCTCATTCTAAACCCATACATGTAACGCAATATACACATATTGCAGTGTCAGTGTATATGCTGTGACATTGTTAAATCAGGCATTACTTTAACAGTATGTGCACACATCACTGTCACACTGTGTATAGACACTGCTGTGACATTTTAATCAGATATTAGACTTTGTATTCATATTTGACTGTGACACTGAGTGCTCACGTTTGTGCATTGTATACATATTACTGTACTATTATAACCGGATTTTGCTGTGATACTTTGTACATGCATCGATATAGCATGGCTAAATCAGGCATTTTTGTTAGCACTGTACATACATTACAGTAACATTGTATACAGAAGTTATTGTGATGTTATAATGAGATATTGCTAAGACGTTGAATGCACAATTGACCATAACAGTTGCAATCAGGCATTAACTGTCACTGTGTACACACATTGCTGGGACTCTTTGCATATACATTACTGTGACTGTCAAAAGTTACTGAGACATTGTATACATATATTACTGTGACTCTTTGTAATCAGACATTGCTGTGCTGATGTGTACATCCACTGCTCTAATATTCGATAGTATTAGTATGTTGTGTTACACAGTAAACAAATATTATTGCCTGATATTATTCTCGTGAATGTGCTATTGTGGCTCTGCATAATTGGACATTGTTGTGACACCATAAACAGGCATTACTGCAGCACTGCATATAATCAGACATTGTGACACTTCACATTCATTACTGTGACAATATATAAACATATTACTTTAAAACTGTTCACAGACATGATAGTATACAGTAAGGGGTTTATGACATTTTAATGAAATGTCATTGCATTGAACCATAAATTATCGACCACAAAATATTGATCTTTAAAAGATCAGTAACATAAAAAAAAGAAAACATCTGTTTTTTTGCAGGGGATAAAGCCCCCATGCACCCCCCGCCTCCCCTGCTAAACATATATTCCAACTCTGAGATTGCACTACAGTGGGGTAAGGAGGAAATTTCCCACTCCCTGCTTTGCTATGGTCTCACTCAGGAAATGTCTGTACTGTTTGATCATCTGATTTTTCGAACAGCTGTACTGGCTTTTCCATACTTCAGAACACCTTTTTGATATAATGTCAGTAACCCATAATAAGGTATTATTCTAACACTCAAAGAACAAAAAAAAAACGCTTAGTACCAACCACAAAACGAAACGAAATGTAATTCCAGGCAGAAACCACCAAACAAATGATAAAATTGGAACAGCTCACAATAAGGTAGATCCAGAAGAAAAAAATCCAGTATTTCAGTGGAAAAACAGCTTTATTAAAACGCCACAATCCTGTTCAACGTTTTTCATCAAGATAAGACTTCGTCAGAATACAAACATCTACAGCAGTACACTGCCTTATATAGAACCTACCCTACATTGGCAATCCTCTAATTACACAATTAACCAATTTAAAAGATACCACCCACATTAAAGAAACAACACAAACTGAAAAGCTTTTTACAAAAAATGTGGTGAAGTTTGTAAGTTAACCCATAAGTACTGTTTTTCAAGGAATTAGGTTTAACCTATCTAATCTGAAGGTATAAATAACATTCATCAATGTTGATATAGTAACAAAACATATATATGTTAAAAACAGAGGTAAAAATACATCCTCATATTTATTATACTGAAGTTAGTAGCTCTTGGGTTAAAATCTAAAATAATAGTTATTATTTAAAAATAATAATTTAATACACAAATCAAAAACTTTTTACGTACACCTTGCTTATATACAAAACATAACACTCATACAATCTACATCCTAAAAGAGGAACACATGACGGGCATATTTATATCCCACCCTCACAAGGGTATTTCTTAAACCATTTCAATACAAATTACAAAAATAGGCTACTTAAATCTGTTGTGCTTTTAATTTCAAATATGGTACAATGGATATGTGGTCATTCAATCCTGGGAAGCGATTGGATTCTAAAAGAATCTGCCAATATGTCTCCTGATGGCATAATTTTACTTCCCAGGGACCACCCCTAGCACTTTTAGCCACTGAATCCAGAACGCCTTGTATATATATATTTCTGTAAGACTGAGTACAGAGATTACTATAATGCACCTCATACACATATTATTGTGACAATGGGTATGACTATTACTATTATGTGGTATAATTGGACATTACTATGATACCATGATGCTGTTTACACACATTACTGTTCAAGTGTACATGCACATAACTGACAGTGTGTAACAAGACATTATAGAGGCACTATGTACACAGAATACTGTGACATTGTGTACAGACACAAGTATTTCATTGTATGCACATAGTTTGCCAGTATGAACAGACATTACTGTGACACTTTGTACCACCCTATTTTTGAAGTCTGTAAATATATTAGTGTGACATTGTTAATACATTACAGTGATACTCTTTAAAGACATTATTGTGACATTGTATAAAAATGTATGTGACATTGTATGTGTTGCATTAAGTACACGCAGTATAAGCTGGAACATAGAAAAACATTACATTGCTGCAATATTCTGTGCACATATTATTGTGATGTGTGCAGGCATTGCTGTGACACTTTGCAAACATGTGTCATTGTGTACTGACAGTGAGACAATATCTATGTGCACATGCCTTACTGTAGCACTGCAGCACTGTGATACTATGTGCAGGAGTTAATGTGTCACTAAGTGATCAGACACTGGTGTGACACTATGTGCAGGAGTTAATGTGTCACTAAGTGATCAGACACTGGTGGGACACTGTGCAGAAGTTAATGTGTCACTAAGTGATCAGACACTGGTGTGACACTATGTGCAGGAGTTAATGTGTCACTAAGTGATCAGACACTGGTGTGACATGTGCGTCACTGGCACTGTGAGCAAACATTACTGCGTCATTGTAACAAGGCATTACTGTGATAGATTATGCACACTTCAGTGTTGCACTGTACAGATCCTACTGGGATATTGTGTACAAACAGTGGCACTGTGTACTCTTATTACGTAGGCTCTGTGTACAAACATTGCTGTGGCAATGCTTAATTAGACATTACTGCAAACCTGTGTACAAAGAGATTAATGATTCCTTTGGTCTCATTTTCTTGAGTCTTGATAAATCATCCATAAATCAGTGAAACCAAGCAGTGTCAAGCAGGTGTGATGCTGTGGTCTTATTTTAGTGAAGATACTTTAAATATCCCAATGTACCTATTACAAGGTCAGGCAAGTTAGACTACATAGACATATACATTTTATGTAAGACAAGACTTGCCTTTTTGTCCAAAGCTATGAGGCTGCTGTAAAATATGGGGCATATACCTATAATTCCTACTGAGCTGGCTACAGTAATTAGCATGTCATCAAGAGAAGTCAGTTTGACTACAGACTCCTGTGGAGGTCAGACCACATACATTGTCTTTTCACAGTATTTGTTAAGCCTGTTAACTTGACATGTTGTCAAAGTAGAGGAAATATTGGCCAAAACTGAAGTATATCTACTGTCATAATTCTCTGTGTGTGGTAGTAAAAACGTATAGTTCACAGAGGGAGCATGTGTCAGTTGCAGCCACTTGGAATACTTGTAAATAGGAAATTGACATAAAATTGTAAACTTTGGATTCAGAAATCCAGTTTAATTTTCATTGGTGTAGCTAAAAAGTCTGGGGACATTCACAGTGCAGTATTCTTGAGTTTTGCTATGGAAGGCACCATAAAACCATTAAACCAATTTACTTTTCTTGATTAAGAAAATTACAAACCAGCAGCCCTTACAAGAAAATTTCAGTAATTGTTGTCCGCCCAGGAAAAAATGACTTATGTTAGACATTTCTTCATTACAAAAGCACCCAGTTCTGCAGACTCTAAAGAGGTAGAAGGCTTTGTTGTATAAGAAGTAATGAAACAAAGGGCACACTATTAAGAGAAATGGATATCACCTTATCAGAATCTGTGAATGTGTTCAGAATAGTGACATTGTTAGTTCACAGTTAACAGAATTATCTGATGAAAAGGTGGTATGTAAAGTTTAAGTCAAATTAAAAAAATGCTCTGTGTCTCTGTCTCTACTCCCATGCCCATATTGTTTTCCTGTTCTTTTGGTATTGGTTCAATCCCCCAAAGTTATACTTTACATCATGTTTTTGTAACCTAATTGCAGTTCTTCACATTTGTCTGCAGTGGACCTCAAGAACCACCTAGCTTCTAACTTGGCCAGTCTTTTTAAATCCTTCTGTTGATTATTTCTACTGATTCTTCACTAGTGAACCTATTTTTATGTCACCATTAGAGAGGATGATCCTGTTCTGTGTTCTTCCAGTTATGTCTGAGACAAATGCACTGAAGAGTACTGGGTCCAGGTCAGACCCATGCAGTACTCCACTAGTCACTTCTGTAATTCCTGTCATTGTCCCTCTCTCTCTATGACCCTCTATGTCTTACCGTTCAGCTATGCAGTATGTACCCTGTGTGCTTCTGGGACTGGACACTTTTGTATACAAAGTTAGTGTGACAATTAATACACGTACTACCTGTGCTGTGCATTAGCATTAGTGTGACACTGTGTACACACACATTACTATGACACTGTATAGACATTGCTTTAACTTTCTCTGTACACATTAATAACTTTGTGTTCAGACATTACTGTGATGCTGCATTAACACATTATTCACACTTCAGCAGTGTGTAGAAGTATTATTGACACGTTGATTTGATATTACTATGACATTGTGCACTAACATTAGTGTGACATTATAAGCATGCAATACTGTGGCACTAAATACAGAGAGATTAACACTGTTCAGACTTTGATGTGACACTGTGTATGCACTTTACTGCACTGGGTATAGACATTACTGTGAAACTACATTCAACTTAGTACACTATATACACGTTGTTTTGACAGTGTGCACAAGCATCACTGTGACAGTTTGTGCAGACATTATGTATCCACTTAACACTAGGTGTAGACAGTGCAGTGGCACAGTATATATACAGCAGTTATAGTGTGTATAGACATTACTATAACATTATCTACCCTCATTACAGTGTCACTCTTTAATAGGACTTTAGTGTTGCAGACAGTAATCAAATCGCATCTAACACCTTGGTCCATTTTCATACTTTCATTGTTATGACGTTAGCCTTAACTGTAAGACCTTTTATGATCAATAAGTGTATATCAAAGTGAAGCATGACTAAGATAATCAAAAAGAAACTCATGCCAACTGATAGACCAGGCTGACCTATGTTAAGTGTTTTACATGGAAGACAAACCACCTCCTATGCAAGGGGTGTGTAGCCTGTACATTCCTGTTTAATATACCCAACTATGAGCATGCCAAACCTAAGTGGTAAGTTATAAACATTTTGGTTAGAAGTTCATAGACTTTGTCGGCCTTGACCAAATATGCTTTGACGAGTTCATCTTCAGTAAGATGAGCAACATATGGTTTACTATTGAAACCTGGAAACTGCATGGGTCGACTGGTCACATGGTTGACCCGAAATCCTGAATCCAGAACAGCGAAATTCCAGCCAGGTCGAAACTGAATACATCGGCACCCGTAGTTCGATGTATTCGGCATAGCAGGAGGTGACATCAGTCACCCATGCTATGCACCTTCATGTACCATGACATTCCATAGTCGACGGTACATGTATTTCACTATTTTGCAGGGGGCAAGCCCACTGCACCCCCCATACCCCCTGTAACTTATATATGCCAACTCTGAGATGATACCACAATGAGGAAATGGGCTAATTCCCTGTTTCTCACTGAGCTGTAATCTCGGTGTACAATGCCAAACTCAGATACTCGAACTACATATACCTATTCGCGGTGGTGTAGTTGATGTATTTTGAGTTGGTTTTCTGCCCATTTGAAAACTGCCTTTCGACTGCATGCAGGTCACACAGACACACATGCTCGCGCACATACGCGTTTAGATAGATGTAAATAAATTAGGTCATATATGACAGATATTTTTAGATTTCACTTTGAGCCTACCTACAGTGTTACAGATAATGACATACTGATATTTGTTGGAGTACATTAAATTCTAGGAGTAAAGCATTTACAGCTTTAGGCTTTGGAAGCACTCAACTTTTTTTCATTGTTGAGGTGCTAATTTGCGAAATGTGCTTGGGCCATTATGTTGAACTGTTCCAATGCTAGAAGTTCTAATCCTGAAACTGTGTGAGAGTCATGGACCTTTGCAAAACTCACATCTAGAAATTTTTATCTTTCTTTCCTTAGCTTAGTCATCTAGTCTTATCTACTTGCTTACCTATACATATTAAGCAACTTTAAAATATGACACCGTTTAAGGAAAGGATCAGCTTTGAGGCTGTTCCTGGGAAATGTATGTATAGCTTGAAGGAGTCTGTTTTTTGATGATCAGATGGCCTGAATGCAAGTATAATCTCAATTTATGAACTACGTAGACAAGAAAGTATGCAGTTAAATGTGTTTTGATATTTAAAAAAAGAAAGAGGCATGGTGAATTTTCAAGCATTACTACTTTGTAGTCCCAACGTATGAATAATAAATTGTTTGAAATTATCTGCTTTAAGTTAATATTAACATTTATGAATGATTTCTAACATTGTTTTGACATTTTCTTAACTGGCATATTATTTTATAAAATGATGTGTTCTTGTATTCTCAGGATGAACTTAGGAAGGCCAAATGGCTTTGGCAGTGGTGTAGCTTTTTAACTATTTTTTTAAATAAAGTTTGCTGTTTGTGTCTTATTGTGTATTAGCCTATACGTTCATAGGTTGGTACTATGCTATCGGCCCTAGCCATAACAATCTCCTGGCTATTTCTCCCCAGAATATTTACTTCCCTGGTCCCTTGTCTAGCAGAGTGACTGACATGATTCCCGGGGTGAATTTCCTATCTCCCATCCAGTCGTCAAGGTTCCTTTTGGAGAGCGCCAAAGAGGCGCTCAGCTTGACATGTATGGGCAGTCTATTCCAACATGTATGGGCAGTGTATTCCAGCATATGGGGAGTCTCTGGGTCAGGAACCTATCCCTCCAGCATGTTTTGTTCATTGTGATGACCAGGTTTAGATCCCGGGAGCGTGTATGGCATGACCAACAGCACCAGGTTTGACATGGCCTTGTATGTTAAGCAGAGATTGCCTCTGAGTAGGCGATATGAGACAGAGTATAGCTGGAGTTTTTTTAGATGGTCAGCATATGGCATCTGCTTTAGGCCTGTGATTCTTTTAGTGAGGTATTTCTGTGGCCTTTCCAGTTGTTGCAGATGTCTTGTCAGGTACATACCAAACAGGGCATTGTACTCTATAATGGGTATAATGAGGGATGAGTACAGTGGGACAATGACCACCTTTTTTTCTGGAAGAAAAGCCCTTAGTGATGAGGTGTGCCACATAAAGGATTGCCTGACTGTTGTGGCTGTGTGGTTATGGAAGGTGAGACCACTGTCCACGTGTGTCCCTAAGTCCCTTATCACATCGGTGTTCAGTGTACTGCCACTTATGTGGTAATTCATGGATACATGGTTTTTTCTAAAGGGGATAACTATACATTTCTTGGCATTGAGTTTGAGCCCATGGCTTAGGCACCAAGCATCTGTTTCTGTAAGAGCCTTTTGTAGAATAAGCGCATCATTTGGGGATTCAGTAGTGGCTCCCAGTTTGAAGTCATCTGCAAACTTTGTTAGCCAGAGGCCCTTAGTGCTGGCCTGTACTTTAGAGTAGTAGATGCCAAACAAGAGCGGTCCCCGGACTGAACCCTGAGGTACTCCATTTGTCGCTTGTCTGGAGCTGGATTTTGAGGTGGCTACTTTTACAGTGTGGGTTCTGTCAGTAAGCCAGTTGGCAACCCATCGAATGACGTAGGGATTAATGCCCAGCTTAGTAAGTTTATCTACGATTCCAGAGTGGGGGATAGTGTCAAAGGCCTTGACGAGGTCCAGATAGGCTGTGTGGACCGCGTTACCCTCGTCCACGGCTCTGGAGACTGATTCGAAGAAGTCAGTCAGGTTGAGGAGACAAGATCAGCCCTTTACAAAACCAAACTGGGTGGAGTCCAATGTTTGAAGGTTGCCAATGTCTTTGTTTATAAATTCCATGATAATGCGTTCCATGGCTTTGCAGATCAGGCTCATCAGACTGATGGGACAATCGTTCCCGGGATCCAAGGTGGATCCCCCCTTTTGGAGTGAAATGACTGTAGCTGTGCACCACTCATTGGGCACGAAGCCTGAGGTGAGGCTATGATTAAAAATGACACTTAGGTGAGGTGCCAGTTCATTTTGTACTTCATGTAGTACACAGCCCGGGATGTCATCTGGTCCCATGGATGCTGTATTCTAGCTTTGGAGAGTGCGTTTTTTACCAGTGTGGCCACGATTACCGGAATTTGGCAATCTTTTGGTATTGAGATGGGCCCTTTAGGGGGTGAGAGGGGGGTGAAGTTGGCACTGAATCGATCTGCCAGGATATTGGCAATATCCTTGGGATCAGTATATTTAATGCCATTCTGTTGTAGCTCAGAGCAGATCTGAGCATTGCCATTTAGATATTTAGATTCTTGACATAACTATAGCATGCCTTGTGGTTGTCCTTGGAATCTTTGGCAATTTTATTTTCATAACTAGCTTTGGAGGATTTTATGAGGGATCTCAGCTTCTTACTGAGGCTGGTAAGGGATTTTTTTGCATCCTGGGATTTTCCTCTTTTCTGCAACAGTTTCTTCCTTCTGTTGTATAGCTTGTTTATGGCAGGGGACCACCAGATTGGGTTCCTTTTTTTGGAGGAGACTGTCTTGGTTCTGTTTGGAATGGCATGATTCATGCACAAGTGGATGTGCTCGTATAGTGCCTTAGTGTAGGATTCAGCAGTCGAACTTTCAGTTCCTGTCTGCATGAGTGCCATGAAGTTTGTCACTTCTGACTTGAGTAGCATGAAGTTGGCTTTGGAGAAGTTTTTTATGGAGGTTTCCCTACTGGGGAGTGGAGGTGGGATGTGGACGTCAAGGGTGATTAGCTTATGGTCAGACCTGACCCAATGAGGGGGTTACTACTGGTGTGGAGCATCGATCTCCCATGTTGTTAATGAACAGGTCTGGGATATGTGAGCTCCTGGTGGGACTGTGGATTAGTTGGTCCAGGGTGTTGGAATTTATGAATTCCAAGAACCGTTGGGCAAAGGTGTTGGTACCTGAGTAGTTTTCCCAATTAATGGCAGGGTAGTTGAAATCACCCAGTATTAGGGTGTTTGGTTGTATCTTAATATTTTCTAGTATGTTTAGAAAGGTGTAGTGAGAATTTTGGGGCATGGTGGGGGATCTGTAGCAAGCTATAGTTTGGATTGCAGACTTACCTAGTATTAGTTGCACCTGGAGAATTTCAGACGCATTGTGTTGGGCAACTAACCTGGTGGTGTGAATATCCTTGGTGAATATGGACACTCTTCTGCCTTTAGTGCTTCGTTCCTAGTTTGGTGGTTGAAAAGTGTGGTAAGAGTTGTAGCCTGGTATTGCAGGGGTGCTCTCTGGAGCCTTGAACCAGGTCTCAGTTACTGCACAAATATCAATGTTCTCCATTTTTAGGAGTGTCTCAAGAAAGTGCATTTTGAGGTTTAGACATCTAGCATTGAGTAGCATTACCTTCAGATTTTGCATGCTTATATCTGTTACGGTGGTGGTTTTGTCCTTTGAGCCTTGCCTAAAAAAGGCACTATAGGGGTGGCAAGAGCCTTAGCCAGTAATCTGAAACCCAGGGGTGACAGCTGCAGACCATCTCTGGCAAAACATCATGGTTATTCAGTCATGTCGTCCGAGGCAGACAGATACTGGATCCCCTTTAAATGACACCAGAATCTTAGCCAATTGTTGAAGTCGGTCATTTTGTCCTTATACTGTGGTATCATTCTGGGCAAAGCCAGGATGCTGCTCAGGGCTAGGGTCATACCAGCCTGGGCCACATGATCTGAGAGCTCTTCCATGTCTCTTTTCATGTATTCCAGGGAGGTACATCTCAAGTCATTCACTCCAACATGGACAATGACCGAATCGTATTTGTACTTGTGGAGTGACTTGAGTGCATGCATTATGTGGCGTATACTGGCACCCGACGGGCATCTGACTGTAATTTTCTCCTTGATCAGCCTGGTGAGTGGGACATCAGTGTGCCTGACTATAGAGTCACCTATGACTAATGTGTTGGGTACATTGTCTTGCCTTAGGGGGGTGTTATTGCGTGGCACACTTTTTTTTTTAGCTATGTGTCACTTTGGTTGTGATTGGTGTTTGTTTGCTATTCGGCTTCTGAGGTCCTTGTTGTTTGGGCAGGTTAATAAGGGCCTTTGTATAAGTGGGTTTAGTGATGTTCATCGTGTTATACTGCTGCAGTCATCACACTTGGGTTATCCTGCCGTCAGGCAGTCCCGCAGTCGGCCGAATCCCAAAGTCTTGGTCCAGCGTCGCTTCTTCCCTGATGTCAGTGCGACAGGGGGATAAAAGAGGCAGCCGACGCCATTTTCTTCAGTCTTTCTTGCCGCGCAGTGCCTGAAGCAGAAGCAGTTCGCAAGTGCCGGTCGTTTAGCTCCTGAGATTTTCGAATCAAATTTCAGCCCGAAGTCTTCTCTAAAGCTAAGTACCCCTTTGGGGAAACTTTTCTTGTCTCAGACCGAAGTCAGACAAAGTTAATAATTGCATTTCTTGTGGAAAGCAAATACCTCATAAGGATTTTCATTCTTATTGTATTCCTTGCCTAGGCCCAGACCACGACGTCTCTGGTTGTCGGTTTTGTGCTAGGTTCAACAAACATACAATTAAGCATCGGGCAGATTTCGCCCGACATTATTTTGGCAGAAAATTTAACTATAGCATGTCGTCGGAGCAACCGACATCAGCAATGATTAAAAAATGCAAGGATAAGGACAGGCAACCAAGGCCAAGACCAAATACCGATGCCTCAGCAAGGCCTGCCGCCGGTTCTCCGGTTTTCAGCGAGGTGCCTACGCAGCCCCTGACTACTGCTGATTTAGAAATTCTGACGGCCTCCCAGACCGAATCAGCTGGGCCTCAGGAGCCGGTTCCATCTAACCCTCGGACGCCAACCCTGACGGTGATCCGGAGGTTTTGGACAGGCCTTCGGTTTCTGAAGGTGTCTTCAAACCGACAACTATCTCTATTACGTCTTATGCTAAACTTAAAGCCTCCTTAAAAGTTAGGAAACTGGGCCACAGACCCCCCCACAGGC
The DNA here is from genome assembly GCF_019279795.1 of Protopterus annectens. Classification (NCBI taxonomy): domain Eukaryota; kingdom Metazoa; phylum Chordata; order Ceratodontiformes; family Protopteridae; genus Protopterus; species Protopterus annectens. The sequence continues at coordinate 375,031,614 of NC_056750.1, forward strand.
CCCTATGCCTAAAAAAACAGATGCTTAAGATGGCTGAGGATTTAATTACCCTTATCCAGGGGTTCACAACCCCCTCCTGACAAAAGGCCTAGACTGGAGGAAGATTATCCTTCCTCTGACCAAGCATCCATTTCCTCAGCTAACTCTGAGGACCAGGATTATTCCTTCCCTCCTTATGAAGACTCAGATGCTGAAGAGTCCATTCCCTCTGTCTCCCCCCTGAAGACTACTCTTTTGGGGAAACTTTACACACCATGAGGGAACACTTCCATTGGGAAGGCCAAGATTACTCTGACTCTAAGAAAAGACTCCGTGAGTTTCTTCTTCTTCCACAGCGTAGACCCCTTGAATTCCTCCAGTTTTAGACATTTTGGATGATGTTTACACCGAATCTAGTCTAAATCCAGATTCCTTACCTCCTGCACCAGCAAAACCAGACGGATACTACCGAGTTCCTGATTCTCATAAATTTCTATATAAAAGCCCTGTTGCAGACCCCGAAACCATTTCCCAGGGTCCCAAAGGGGTTAAGGCCTCTACTGCTAAGAATCCACTACCTTCTGAAAGAGATTCCAGAGCATTAGAAAGATGGGGGAAGAAAGTGTATACATCTGCCACTTTGGCCATGAGGGCCTTAAACTGCCAATTCCACATGCTAAAATACCAGCAGTACTTGATTACACAGTTAAAGCAGAAAATGATCCCTCAGACAGATCAACCTGATTTCAAAGAGATGCAGGATTTGCTGCATGCAGCAGAACAGGTGGGAAAGCATACCTTACAGTGTGGTTTTGATTCATTGGAAGCCTCATGTAGAGCAGCTGACACAGGATCTGTAATACGTAGACATGCTTGGCTAAAAGAGCAAGCCTTACCAGAACATGTCAAAGCAAAGTTATTGGATGCTCCATTGCAGAAAGATGTGTTATTTGGTGTCAAAGCAGAGGAAGTTTTAAAGAAAATGGAAGAAAAGGCAAAATCTATGCAGACAGTTAAAGATTTTTTACAGGTACAACCTCCTCGTTTCAGCAGAAACTGGCCATCAAAAAACTGGTCCTTTCCTGCATCAGACAGACCCCAAATGGGTAGGTACAGATGCCCAAGGGGCAGAGGCCAGCCACAAGGTTCTTTCAGGCCTAGACAATGGCATACAACAACTCAAAGAGGTGGAGACGAAAGATCTCAACCCTTCAGGAAACAAACACAACGACTTCCCTCTTCTCCTGCCAAGCAAAATTGCCCTGGCAGCACCTTTGGGAGGAAAACTGGCTCTATTTCCACAAAATTGGCGCATCATAACAAAGGACAAATGGGTTCTGGATATTATTACCCGAGGCTCCAGATTTCATTTTCACACTTTACCACGGATGAGAGGCATGCCAAATCTGCCTCCAAACCAATGGGCAGAGTAACAAATGCAAATTTCAGCTCTCATGGATATGAAAGCAATTCAAAATGTACCTACAAAGGAGCAAGGTCAAGGTTTTTACACAAGACTATTTCTAGTACCAAGAAAGGACAAAGCCTGGAGACCCATTTTAGACCTCTCAATTCTAAACACATACCTGGAGGTACCCAAATTCAAAATGCTCACACTACAGCAGCTTCTTCCCATGCTGGGCAAGGAGTCTTGGCTGGTAAAGTTGGACCTCAAAGAGGCATACCTGCATGTCCCTATCAGAAAAGATTGCAGAAGATACCTCAGATTTTTGGCAGGTACAACGCATTATCAATTCTCTGCATTGCCCTTTGGCTTATCTACTGCGCCCAGAGTATTTATGAAATGCCTGGCATCAGTAATTGCATACTGCAGACAACGTGGAATACAAATTTATCCATATCTGGACGACTGCCTGATCCAAGAGGACAGCAAGGCCATTCTATTACAGCATCTGGCATTTGTAACAAAGCTGCTAAGTTGCCTAGGGTACACAGTAAACAAAAAGAAGTCAAAGCTAATACCCTCACAAGACATAATATTCCTGGGTGCCAGCTTAAATACAACGACCCAGATGGCTTATCTCATGCCAGACAAGCAAACACAACTGATTCAATACTTCAAAAAGATGGCAAATTTACCCAGCTCACTGCAAGGAAAATCCTGCAGGCATTGGGGTTCATGGCATCCTGCATTCAACTAATTCCACATGCAAAGCTGCATATGAGGAAATTACAATGGTACCTGAAAAGTGTATGGACTCAACACAGGCACAGCCTCGAAACAAGTATACCTCTCATTCCCTGCCTTCAAAAAGAGCTCCTATGGTGGGCTCAAGCATGTCAAATAAACAAGGGTCTTCCTTTTGTCTTACCTCCAGCAAACCAAACTATGACAACAGATTCTTCAGACTACGCCTGGGGAGCACACATGGCAGGACAGTGCATACAGGGCAAATGGTCTGCAAAACAAATGCATCTACACATCAACCAAAAGGAGATGCTAGCTGTGCAAAATGCACTGACAGCCTTCAAGGACCTCTTGCATCCAGGACAACTACTAATAAGGACAGACAGCACCACAGTTATGTGGTACATAAACAAACAGGGAGGAACACACTCCTACCCTTTATGCAGACAGGCAATGACCTTGTGGAACACAGCATTGACTTACCAAGTACAACTGCAAGCACAATTCCTGCCGGGAAAGGAAAACATATTGGCAGACGAATTAAGCAGAAATTTGGCAGATCCTCACGAGTGGAGACTACACCCACAAGTATTTTCAATGATAACTCAAAGGTGGGGACGCCCAGACATAGATCTATTTGCCTCCCCAACAATTGCCAACTACAGAAATTTTGCACAAGGACTTATCATTCCCTAGCCTGGAAAGTGGACGCCCTATCATTCAGTTGGACAGCATTGACAGTCTATGCCTTCCCACCACTATCTCTCTTGATCATGGTATTACTGAAAGTCAGATCAGAGAGACCACAAATGATCCTCATTGCTCCGGACTGGCCACATCAGCACTGGTACCCATTACTAAGGACCTTGACTCACAGCCCTCCATGGATCTTACCTCAATTCCCACTTCTGTTGACTCAGCAAAACTCTCAGATCCTTCACAGTCAGCTCAGGACTTTAAATTTAGCTGCATGGAGTGGAGAATACCTTGAATTATCAATCAACACTTTTCTCAAAGGACGTCCTGAATGTCATTTTGGAGGCTAGGTAGCCCAGCACCAGAAAAACTTACTCAGACAAATGGAAAAGATTTTGTGCATGGAACCGGGCTAAAGGCCAAAATCCTTGGATACCAAGCATCCCTCAAATACTGCAATACTTAACTGAGATGCTACACAAAGGCCTTTCTTTCTCATCCATTAAGATCCATGCTTCAGCCATTTCAGCTCAATATAATACGGATCCTCCCATATTCTCACACCCTTTACTAAGGCAGTTTCTCAGAGGGGCTAAGAATATAAGACCCCCCAGAAAACCCCCAACGCCAGCTTGGGACCTCAACTTCATTTTAGAAAAATTAACACTGCCTCCTTTCGAACCAGCCTTCTCAGCAGAACTACAATACTTGTCATGGAAAACAGGTCTGTTGCTGGCCATCACCTCAGCACGCAGGGTCTCAGAACTACAGGCACTTATGGCAGTGGAACCTTTCATCATTTTCCATCAGGACAGAGTCTCTTTACGAACTAACCCTACCTTTATGCCAAAGGTAATATCCAGTGTGGCTTTGAATCAGACCATTCATTTACCCACCTTTTATCCAAACCCCCAGAATAAAGGAGAAAGACTCTTTCACTCTTTGGACATTCACAGACAGCTACGTTACTATTTGGATAAGACAAAGACCTTCAGAAAAACTGACCAACTCTTTGTATCCTATGCTGCAGGTTCACAAGAAAAGGCTATTTCAAAACAGACCATCTCCAAATGGATAGCACATTGTATCCGCTTTTGCTACTCGCACCATGGGAAAGCAGTGCCTGTTAATATTAGGTGCCATTCTACCAGGGCTACAGCAACCTCAGCAGCCTTTCTCAGGGGGGTTCCAACCAAGGACATTCTGGAGGCAGCTACTTGGAGTTCAGTGCACACCTTTACCAAGCACTACCACCTTCCATTATACTCGAAAATCAGAGCTGGTTTTGCCACTGCAGTTCTGCAGGGCATCCTAGCTTCACCTAACCCAGTTTAGTACCAGCCACCCATCCATAGCTTTGGGATTCAACCCAAGTGTGATGACTGCAGCAGTATAACACAATGAACATAGTACAGTTTTGTACCTACCATAAATGTAGATGTTCGAGTGTATATACTGCTGCAGTCCAGGTTACCCTCCCACCATCCCCTCTACATACCAGGGTGTTAGTTATAACTCCATGTACATAACTCTATTGGATGCATGTCTATATGGTGTATTTGCTAACAGCTAGTACTATTGTTTATCTACTAAGGTATTTTTGCATAGTTGTTTGTATTGCCTTCCTAGTTGGGGGCACCTGACATCTGGGGCAAGAAAAACTGAAGAAAATGGCGTCAGCTCCCTCTTTTATCCCCTGTCGCACTGACGTCAGGGAAGAAGCGACGACAACCGACGCCGGACCAAGACTTTGGGATTCGGACGACTGCAGGACTGCCTGACGGCAGGATAACCCAAGTGTGATGACTGCAGCAGTATATACACTCGAACATCTACATTTATGGTAGGTACAAAACTGTACTTTACTATGTGTGGATGTTGGTGGCATGAGTTTTGAAGGGCTATATGTTGCTTGAGGTGTAGTCCAGGTGTTAACCTTCTCCTCTTGACTGTCTAGCACTTCACTTCCAGTTTGGCTATATAAGTGCATCTCTCGCAGGTTGTAGTGTTTGGTGGTAGGAGGAAAGGGTTGTCTGTGTACATGAGGCAATTGCTGCATTGCCCCAGTATGCCCAGAGTCGCCAGGTGGACAGGAGAAATCACTGGAAGCTGACCCTTGGACATGCCTGGTTCGGTGTTTCTTTTGTAAAGCACAAGAGCTGATGTCCTTCATGGATGCATCTGCAGTCATAACAGCTGGGTTGTCCTGTCGTCAGGCAGCCCGTCAGTCGGCCGGATTCCAAAGTCCGGGTCCGGCTTCGGCTGATGTCGCTCTTCATCCGACGTCATCTCTGTTGGACTTCGGGTATAAAGGCATCAGCCGACGCCATCTTCCTCAGTCTTTCTTGCCGTGGCGCCAAGCAGAAGCTGTTCGCAAGTGCCGGTCGGTCGGATCCAGAGATTTTTCTACGAATACTACTTGAAGACTTCTAAAGCTAAGTACCCCGTTGGGGACTCTTTCTTGCCTCAGCCGATGTCAGAAAAAGTTAATAATTGTTTAACCTGTGGGAAACAAATACCTCATAAAGATTTCCATTCTTACTGTCTGCCTTGTTTAGGCCCAGCCCACGACGTAGCAGCCTGTTCGCCTGTGCTTCCTTCAACCGGCTTAGGCGTCGGTCGGAGTTTGCAGAACAGTTTTTCGGTTCTGACTTTGTTACATTATGTCGCCGGAACCTCCGACTACACTTTCTGCCAAAACGCAAAGAAAAACCGACACTCGCGGTCCGCGGTTTCGCTGAAACCACGTTAAGCAAACAGTGTCTCGGTTTCGGCGAAACCGAGAAAACTGATCTAGGTACAGCCGAATCTATCTCTACACTTGAGGCCCCTGCTACAATTCTTGAATCGGCCTCTGAAACTTTACCCACTGACTTATCAGACACCATTGCGCTGGATGTCTCTACCCCAGCACGTGGTGCTGCTAGGCCTCCAGCAGCCATGTCCATTAAGGCCTTCGCCAGGGCTAAAGCAGCCAAGTCTACCAAATCAGTGCCTGTTAAACCACCCTCAACCAGGCCCTCTTCTAGTTCTCAAATGCTCACCTTGGCAGAAGATTTGATTTCTTTAATTAGAGGATCTCAACCTCACCCAGACAGGGCCTCTCAGCCCCCAGATAAGAGACCTAGGGCAGAGCCCCCTGAGCCAGTGTCCTCTGATGATTCTGCAGATGAATCAGACATTACTGACCAGCCAGAGGCCCTTTCTCTAATTTTGAGGATTCTGATGCTGAAGAATCCATTCCAGCTGCTTCCCTCCAGAAGAATTCTCCTTTGGGGAAACCTTGCATGCCATGCAGAGCAGTTCCAATGGCAGCAACAAGAATTCTCAGATTCGAAAAGACTTAGAACCTTTCTGCACCTTCCACAGCACAGGCCCTTAGCTATACCTCCTGTTCTTTCTGTGGTAGATGACGCTTTTAATGATGTCTGCTCTGCTCCAGACTCATTACCCCAGCCCCTGCCAAACCAGACAGATTTTACAGGGTGCCTGACACTCATCACCACCTTTACAAGGCCCCCTTGCAGACCCAGAAACTATATCCCAGGGTCCCAAGGCAGTTGCATGACCATAGCTAAAACCCTACTCCTTCTGAAAGGGAAGCAAGGGCATTAGACAGATGGGGTAAAAAAGTATACACTTCAGCTACTCTCTCAGCTAGAGCTTTAAACTGCCAGTTTCACATGATACAATACCAAGAGTTTATGCTTGATCAGTTAACAAAAAAATTAACCACTGATGAAGCTCTTGACAAGAAATATGTATTAGAAATGGTAAATAACATACAACAGGTTAGTAACCATTCCTTAAAATGTGGCTATGATGCACTGGAGGCTTCATTTAGATCAGCCATGACTGGCACAGTGATAAGAAGACATGCATGGCTAAAGGAGCAAGCTCTACCAGATCATGTTAAAGCTAAATTGTTAGATGCTCCTATGGATAAGACAAGTTTGTTTGGTGCACCTGCCCAGCAGGTTATGAAGAAAATGGAAGAAAAGGCAAAATCAGTTCAAACTGTTAAAGATTTCCTGCAGGTTCAACCCCAAGGTTTAGCAGGAACTGGCCTGCCAAGAATTGGTCCTTTCCTGACTCCACAAGATTTCAAAGGGGCAGGAATAGACGTTCCAGAGGCAGAAACCAAACCAGAGGAAGTGCCTACAGAGGACGACAGTGGCAAGGTAACAACAGAGGCACAGACACAGCCACTGCCACTACTTCAACACAGCCACAGTGACTTACTCCTAAAACTGCCTACCAGGGAGCAAATAGCAGCTCCACTAGGCGGAAGGTTAACTTTATTTGCAAAGAACTGGCACCACATAACAAAAGACAAGTGGATTCTGCAAATTATACATCAAGGTTACCGTTTCCACTTCCACACTATACCAGTCAAAAGAGGAATGCCAAATCTACCTCCAAATCAAAAAACAGAAGCTTTACAACAGATAATGGAGTTAGCAAACATGAGAGCTGTGGAATAAGTGCCTGCAGCAGAGCAAGGAAAGGGGTTCTACTCCAGACTGTATCTAGTTCCAAGAAAGGAAAAAGTTGGAGACCAATTACCTGTCCACCTTGAATACATACATCATTGTCCCAAAATTCAAAATGCTGACCCTACAGCAACTTCTTCCCATGCTGGGCAAGGAGTGTTGGCTGGTAACTCTAGATCTCAAGGAGGCATACCTGCACGTCCCTATTCGACCAATCTGCAGAAGATACCTCAGATTTCTTGCAGGATCAGAGCACTATCAATTCTCAGCATTGCCTTTGGCTTATCTACTGCCCAGAGTATTCACAAAATGCCTGGCATCAGTAATCGCATACTGCAGACTGCAGGAATTCATATTTACCCATACCTGGACGACTGCCTGCTACAAGGGGACAACAAAAGCAAGTTGACAACAGATTTGCAAAGGGTCATTTACTTGCTACAAGCACTGGGATACACAGTCAATCTACAAAAGTCAAGACTGATACCATCCCAAACAAGGACATTCTTGGGAGCGGAATTGGACACAGTGAGACAAATGGCATTCCTAACTACAGAAAAACAAAAGAACTCCTCTTTACTTCTTGTCACTAACAAAGCTGAACAAATTAACAGCAAGAAAAGTTCTGCAGGCCTTGGGCTTCATGGCATCATGCATAATTTTGGTTCCATTTGCCAGACTACATATGAGAAAACTACAGTGGTACCTACGGAATTTATGGTCCCAACACAGACACAGCCTCAAACAGAAATCCCACTAATTCCATGCTTAAAACAGGAGTTCCTATGGTGGGCCCAGGCATGCCGGTCCAACCCAGGCCTTCCCTTTCACAGATGTCAAGCAAGCCAGAGCATTACAACAGATGCTTCAGACCTAGGATGGGGCCCACATGCTGGACAAATGCGTGCAAGGATTGTGGACTCAGGATCAACTTCACCTGCACATCAACCTAAAAGAAATGCTGGCTGTAAAACTGGCTATCCAAAAGTTCAGACCATTTCTCAAAGAGGGCCAGCTGTTGATAAGGACAGACAACACCACAGTCATGTGGTACATCAACAAACAGGGAGGCACTCATTCATACCCCTATGCAGAATGACTTTGGAACTGTGGACCCTGGCACTCAGCTACAACATCCAGCTGCAAGCAAGATTTGTACCAGGAAAAGAAAATACTCTAGCGGACATTTTAAGCAGGACCACATCAGATGCTCACGAATGGCACCTGCACCCGGACATCTTCAGGACCATTACAAAGAAGTGGGAATGCCTCAGATAGATCTATTTGCATCTCCTCACAATCACCAACTCAAAAATTCTGCACAAGGACATTTCACCCACTAGCATGGAAAGTGGATTCGCTCTCCTTCAGCTGGAAGGGCCTAACAGTTTATGCATTCCCACCTCTCCCCTTGATACACAAAGTACTCCTAAAAATCAAGGAAGAACATCCAAGGATAATCCTGATAGCTCCAAACTGGCCAAGACAACACTGGTATCCACCACTAAGGAGCTTGTCTCAGAACAATATGTGGCCAATACCCCTGATGCCTTTGATGCTAACTCAGAACAACTACAGCACCATACATCCAAACCTGAAAACCTTACAACTGACTGCATGGAACATCACATAGCAGCAGCTAATCAAGAACTTTCCCAAAGAGTTAAAGACATTATTCTTGAAGCACGCAGACCTTCAACAAGAAGGAACTACGCTGGAAAATGGAAAAGGTTTGTCAGTTGGAGTTCTGAAAGAGGAAAACATGTGTCAAACATAGATATGCCTAACATCCTGGAGTATCTGGCGAACTTCTCCATTCAGGCCTGTCCTACTCCTCCATCAAGATACATGTATCAGCTATTTCAGCAGAATACAGCTTTGATCCACCTGTTTTTCACACCCTCTGCTCAGACAATTTCTCAGAGGAATCAAGAATGTAAAACCTCCAAGAAAACCACCATTACCAGCTTGGGACTTAAACTTGACTAGAAAAGTTGACACTATCACCCTTTGAGCCAGCAGCAACAGCAGACTTACAACACCTGTCATGGAAAACTGCTTTCCTACTGGCAATTACCTCAGCAAGGAGGGTTTCAGAACTACAGGCCTTAATGGCAGTGCAACCCTTCCTAATCTTCCACCAAGATAGAGTATCCATGAGGACTAATCCAACATTTATGCCTAAGGTGGTATCCAGAGTGTCTTTAAACCAGGCAATCCACCTACCTACCTTCTTTCCCAACCCACAAAACAGAGGGAAAGAATACTGCATACCTTGGATGTACATAGACAGCTACGCTACTACTTGGACAGAACCAAAAGCAGCAGAAAGACGGACCAACTTTTGTGGCCTATGCAACAGGAAGAGAGGAAAAGCTATTTCCAAACAGACAATCTCCAAATGGATAGGAAATTGCATACGATTCTGTTACTCCTTCCATGGAAAACCAATTCCACAGAACATAAGACCTCATTCTACAAGGGCAACAGCCACTACCACAGCCTTCTTACGAGGAGTGGCTACCAAAGACATTATTGAGGCGGCTACTTGGACCTCCGTGCATACATTTGCCAAGCATTATAATTTGCCTCTATATTCCAGATCCCGAGCAGGGTTTGCCACTGCTGTACTGCAAGGGATCCTAAACACACCATAATCTACCTTTATCCTCCTCCCCCTAGTTGGCTATTGTATTCTACCCAGTTATGACTGCAGATGCATCCATGAAGGACATAGTACAGTTTTGTACCTACCATAAATGTAGATGTCCGAACTGGATAGCATCTGCAGTCAGGATTACCCTCCTCCTTCCCTCTGAGGTACTCCTAGGGTGTTTACGCTCCTAATAGCTAGCTAATGGGGGGGGAGTCTTTTATGGTGTATTTGTTTGTATATATGTACATACATGCTTGTGTTTGTGGTTACCTCTATCCTTTTGGAAACATTGGCATCTATCCAAAATTTTTAGCCTTCAGGAGGGCTTCTGGCATCTGGGGCAAGAAACACTGAGGAAGATGGCGTCGGCTGATGCCTTTATACCCGAAGTCCAACAGAGATGACGTCGGATGAAGAGCGACATCAGCCGAAGCCGGACCCGGACTTTGGAATCCGGCCGACTGACGGGCTGCCTGACGACAGGACAACCCAGCTGTTATGACTGCAGATGCTATCCAGTTCGGACATCTACATTTATGGTAGGTACAAAACTGTACTTTTCTGCTTACCTTGGCCAGTACTTTGCAATTATAGGCTGTTTAGGGCCTACAATTAATTTCTCCTTATTAACAAGGATAATTGAGTACTTGTATCAGTTTAAGGCTTCCTAGTGCTTTCCAGCAGGTTTTAGAGCAAGTGCTAGTCATAGGGATTCAAATTTTAGTGCTACTATTGAGAAACCAGCTAATTCTAAGGGAAAATTTGAAGAGCAGACTCTCTGGCAACGGGAATAGTTTAAAGTGCTAGACTAATAAGCTAATAAAAGTGCAGGAGAGCAGAGAACAAGCAGATCTAAGGGGAAAAATTAAAGAGCACCACTCAGAAACTTACATTGGAACTGTTTAAATGTATATATTTTAACAGAGTAAACTGGAATATAGCAGGTTAACTTGCAAAACTTCAGATAAATAGCTGAAATTAAATTACTTTATTGCCATGCAGTAAAAAGATGTTATCTTTCAGTTTCAGCGCAGCAGAAGACATAATGTCTGTACTAGAGAAGTTTTCTATATTGTTTTGGAAGTGTTTTATTGTTTTACGATTTCCAGGATCTGCATAGATCTGAGGAAAAGCCCTTGTCTATGTATTTTCACAGGTGGATGCTAAATACTGCTAGCTTTCAGCAGTGGGGGGTTTACTTGGGATAGAGCCAGATGACAAGAAATTGTCCATGCTATCCCAGCAGTAATAGTTGAAATATTAATTTACAACGTCTCTGAGAGAGACTGCATTCTGTATTCTGCCTTTAACCTGACATCAGCTAGAGGATCTATTAACCACATCTGCCTTGCTGCTCTACAGTAAGTCAGTCTAGGGGAGAGTACAATTCTCTTAGATATAGACAGGAATATAGCAAAGCTTAGCTTACATATTTTCTTTATTTATTTGAGTCTGTCTTGCAATGTTTTAAATATTTCATGTGATTTTGAACTCTGCTGTCACTGTAAATATGTACTGAGTATTTTCCTGTTCTTTTATCATTTATTATTAAATATATTTAAACCTTTCATTGTGGCTGATCTGCCTAGAAATATTTATATTTATAAATATTTCTATTTTTGTGTTTATAAGATGATGGCCATAATGTGAAATATAGCTGAGATTTTATTTTTCATTGTTTCAGATTGTTATTCATTTTTGTGTTTTCACAATATTTTGCCAATTGACTCCAAAGAGTATCTCAGATTTTTTAAATGATTTGTTTGTCACTTGAATCATGTGCATCTTTACTAATTCTGTTGACTTCCTGGTTATATTCCTGAGCTCTTCAAAAACATTGTATGCAGATGTCACAGGAAAGTGCTGAAGGATTATCTTAGGTATCTGTTACATTTAGAGCAATCAAAAGCCTTTATTTTAAGATGCTGTGCCGAGAAGTTTTGCATAATGAGCCTACAGTTTACATTCCTTCTTGAGACCATGTGCCCAGGAACCTGTAGTTCACATTCATTCTTGGAGCCATATGTCCATTTGCCTGTGGTTTATGTTACTCCTTAGGACCATGTGTCCATGAGCCTTTGTTTCACATTCTTTCTTGGGACTATGTGCACTTAGTGCACACTATTGCCTCAGTGAAATCGAAGTGCCTCACTGCCTTCCCCATCAGAATCATAAATACATGCCTTACTCCAAAGTCTTTTGCCATCTTCATGCACCCTAACTTCGTTTGTGACTTTTCTTCACTGTTTCCATCTGCACCAATTTGTATTCCTGCTCTTTACTGTCTTATTTATTTATTTGACATTTGTTTACTTGGATAGTCTGAATGGGCCAAATAACCCATTTTCGGGGGAGGCCCGGGGAGAAAAGCTCCACATTTATACATTCGATTACATATGTAAGATTGCACCATTGCATCTTTATGTGCATACACAGATAGTTGGAACTTTATGTAAAGATTAAATTACATAAACTATACATAAATGACTTGTACCATGTAGTAGGCTGAGCTAGGTAGCAAAAAGGCATGTTTTTCTTACTTCTTCTAAGGCATTAATAGGTGTTGTGATACAAAAAATCTAGCTCTTTACACTTTGACAAGAGTTTTAAATGTTTGCCCAATACAGGTTTGCAAAGACCTTACTAAAATGCTGGTTGATTGCAATGGACCAAAGGTGCACAGTTGCTTAGTCTTTGCTTAATGTCTGTAGCATTTCTATGAGTTAATAATAGATTGCATTTAGAGAAAAAGATTAGTGTGAATTAGAATGTAGGTTGAGGGGGGAGGATTTACTAGCACAGATTAGCTGTAGACGTGGAGAAGAGGTGTGGAGATTTGAAAGTTAAGGGATATACAGGGGAATAAGAAAGACTGGGGAGGATATGTAGGGGGGATTAGCCTAGGGTTAAGCATGTGCATAGCCATGAGTTGTTTAGGTGTTCCTTTAAAGAGGCTTTAAGTAGTGGTAGGCTAGTAGTTAACCTGGTGTTTGGTGGGAAACTGAGCATAAGTATAGAGATTTACCTGTTTTTTGGAGGGTTTGGAGGTTTTGAGTGGGTTTTTATCTTCTGATCTTTGTAGTCTGCTTGGTTTATAGTGTTTGATAACGTTTTCTGTGGCAGGACAGGCAGTGGGTTTGTAGATTGTTTTATATATAGTGGTTAATTGGATATATGTTAGTTGGTTTGGTAGTTCAAGGCAATCTAGTTCTTGCAGTGGTTTACTGTGGTGTGTTTGGTGTTTAGCATTTGTTGCAAACTTTACTATTTTTAATAGCATTGTTTCATTTTTGACATAGTGGAGTTTTATAAATTGGGGAGTATACAGGACCCATAAAGTAGGGAGGGGAGCAGGAAAGTTTTTGCTAGTGTAGTTTTGATTTATGTGGTGAGGAATTGTTTGTTTCTGTAAAGCAGTCCTAGCTTTTTGTGTGTCTTCTTTATATTTTGTTGGATGTGAAGGTCAAAGGTAAGTTTGCTGTCGATAATTACACATTTGGTCTCTTGGACACTTTCTATGATAGTTTTGTCAGTTGAGAAAATGTTGAATTGGTCGGGGCTGAGTATAGTTTTTTTAAGGTGGAAGAGTATAAGTTTTTTTTTTTAGGATTCAGAAAAATATGGGCATCTGTGAGCCAAGATTCAATTACTGTGAATGCTTTTTGAGTCTTGTTCAGTAGATCTGGGAGAGTGTGAGAGGTACAAACTAAGGTTGAAATGTTCTTCGTGTTTCACTGTTGCAGTCATTACACTTGGGTTATCCTGCTGGCAGGCTACCCTCAGTCGGCCTGAATTCCAAAGTCTAGGTCCGGCGTCGGTTGCTGTCACCTCTTCCCTGACGTCAGTGCGCCAGGGGTATAAAAGATGCAGCTTACGCCATTTTCTTCTGTCTTTCTTGCCGCGCGGTGCCTGAAGCATAAGCAGTTCGCAAGTGCCGGTCGGCCGACTTCTGAGATTTTCGTGTTCGAATTTCAGATCCGAAGTCTTCATTAACAGCTAAGTACCCCGTTGGGGAAACTTTTTTCTTGCTCCAGACCAATGTCAGAAAAAGTTAATAATTGTATTTCTTGTGGGAAGCAAATACCTCATAAGGACTTTCATTCTTACTGTATTCCTTGCCTAGGCCCTGACAATGACATTGCTAGTTGTCGGTTTTGTGCTAGATTAACCAACGCACTATTAAGCGTCGGTACGATTTTGCATTACACTATTTTGGCAGAAGATTTAATTATATGATGTCGTCGGATAGCCATCCGACTACCGGAATTCACAAGAAATGCAAAGAAAAGGACAGGCATCCAAGGTCCAAAACCAACAACGAGGCTTCTTCTAAGCCGTTCGCCGGTTCTCAGTGAGGCGCCTTCGCAGCCCCTGATGCCCACTACTTTAGACCCACAGGCCACTACCGACTCCCACGTGGAGTCGCCTGGGCCACTGGAGGCTCAAGGTATTGGACCTTCGAAGACTATTCCCTCAGATGGGTCCAGAGCCGCTGAGCAGGCATCGGCTTCTGAGGGTGTTTTCAGACCAACTCAATTATACATTAAAACGACTTCAGCTTCAAAGGCAAAGACTAAAGCACCCTTAAAGACAAAGAAACAAGTACAACAGCCTCATGGACAGGCCTCCATGGCCAAAAAACAGATGCTCAAAATGGCCGAAGACTTAATTGCTTTGATCAGGGGTTCCCATCCCCCACCTGATAAAAGGCCTAGGCAAGAGACAGAATATGAATCTTCAGATCAGGTTTCCATTTCATCTGATTCCTCTTCTGATCAGGAATACTCTTCCTCCCTATGAGGATTCTGATGCTGAAGAATCTATCCCTTCAGCCTCTCCTCCTGAGGATTACTCTTTTGGGGAAACCTTGCATACCATGAGGGTGCATTTCCACTGGGAGAGCCAAGATTTTTCAGAATCTAAGAAAAGGCTCAGAGACTTCCTTTTACTACCACAACACAGGCCCCTAGCTATTCCACCTGTGTTAGACATTGTTGATGATGTATTTTCAGAGTCCAGTCTGACCCCTGACTCCTTACCTCCAGCTCCTGTTAAGCCGGACAGGTACTACAGGGTTCCTGACTCTCATAAATTCCTTTTCAAAAACCCTGCTGCTGACCCAGAAACTATCTCTCAGGGTCCCAAAGGGGTCAAGGCTTCCGCTGCAAAAAACCCTACCCCCTCTGACAGGGATTCTTGGGCATTGGACATATGGGGAAAAAAGATTTACACTTCCACTACCTTGGCTATAAGGGCTTTAAATTGTCAGTTTCATTTGCTCAAATATCAGCAATATATTATGTCACTACTTAAACAGAAAATTCTGACACATTCTGAATGTGCAGAAAACAAAGAAATGCAGGATTTATTGCATGCAGCTGAACAAGTTGGAAAGCATACTTTGCAATGTGGTTTTGATTCTTTGGAGGCCTCCTGCAGCGCCGCTGTTATGGGTTCTGTCATCAGGAGGCATGCTTGGTTAAAGGAACAAAGTCTGCCTGATCATGTCAAAGCAAAATTATTAGATGCCCCATTACAGTATGATACTTTGTTTGGTGTTAAAGCAGAAGAGGTGTTAAAGAAAATGGAGGACAAAGCTAAATCTATGCAAACGGTTAAGGATTTCTTACAGGTTCAGCCTCCAAGATTTAGCAGACACTGGCCTACAAAGAATTGGTCCTTTCCAGTGTCAGACAGACCACAAAGGGGGAGATACAGATGCCCAAGAGGCAGATCCCAGCCCCAAGGTTCGTAGAGGTCTAAACAATGGAGTGCTTATACCTCCAAAGGTGGAGAAGACAAATCACAGCCATACAGCAAACAGTCCCAATGACTTCCCCCTGCCTGCACCAAGCACTTATCTTCTGGCAGCACCTTTAGGGGGAAAACTAGCACTTTTTCTCAAAACTGGCACATAATAACCCAGGACAAATGGGTCCTAGACATAGTGTCACAGGGCTACAAGTTTCACTTCCATACCCTGCCAAGGACAAACGGTTGGCCAGACCTGCCAAAACATCAATGGGCAGAGGCACAAAAGCAAGTCTCATCCCTCATGGATATGAGGGCCATTCAACAAGTACCAGAGCAAGAGCAGGGACAAGGTTTTTATTCAAGACTGTTTTTGGTACCAAGAAAGGACAAGACCTGGAGACCAATACTGGACCTATCTATTCTAAATGCATTTCTGGATATACCAAAATTCAAAATGTTGACTCTACAGCAACTTCTGCCCATGCTGGGCAAGACGGCTTGGCTTGTGACTTTAGACATAAAAGAGACATACCTGCATGTCCCAATCAGACAAACATGAAGAAGATACCTTGGATTCAAAGCTGGCTCAATGCACTACCAATTCTCTGTATTGCCCTTTGGCTTATCTACTGCGCCCAGGGTCTTCACAAAGTGCCTGGCACCAGTAATTGCATTCTGCAGACAAAGAGGAATACAAATATATCCTTACTTGGACGACTGCCTCATTCAAGCAGAGAACAAGGACATTCTACTACAGCATCTGGTGTTTGTAAAGAGATTTCTAACAGGCCTAGGGTACACAGTCAACGAAAAGAAATCAAAACTAGTACCCTCTGAAGAGATAATATTCCTGGGTGCAAGCTTAAATACAACTGCCCAGATGGCTTATCTCACGCCAGACAAACAAAGGCAACTGACTACCTATTTCAACCTGTTGGCAACAAAGGCCCAGTTATCTGCAAGAAAAATTCTGCAGACTTTGGGCTTCATGGCATCCTGCATTCTACTAATTCCATATGCGAGCCTGCATATGAGGAAACTTCAATGGTACCTAAAAAGTGTTTGGACTCAACATTGCCACAGCCTGGAAACAATAATTACCCTCATTCCCTGCCTGCAACAGGAGTTTCGTTGGTGGGCGAAGGCTTGTCACCAGAACAAGGGACAGTCATTCACTTTACCCCCAGCCAGACAGACATTAACAACGGATGCATCAGATTATGCCTGGGGGGCCCACATGGCAGGAAGATGTATTCAGGGCACATGGTCCGCAAACCAAATGCATCTACATATCAATCAAAAAGAGATGCTAGCTGTTCAGAATGCCCTGACAGCCTTCAAGGACCTACTTCATCTGGGACAACTACTGATAAAGAGAGACAACACCACGGTCATGTGGTATATAAACAAGCAGGGAGGCACTCATTCTAACCCCCTTTGCAGACTAGCCATGACTTTGTGGGACACAGCATTGACTTACCAAGTACATCTGCAGGCACAATTCCTGCCAGAAAAGATAAATACTCTGGCAGATGAACTAAGCAGAAACCTCATGGATCCCCACGAGTGGAAATTGGATCAACAAGTCTTCAGCATGATAACAAGAAAATGGGGATGCCCGGATATAGATCTATTTGCCTCTCCTCACAACTACCGACTAAAAAGATTCTGCACAAGGATTTATCACAGACAAGCATGGAAAGTGGACGCCCTATCTTTCAGCTGGAAAAGCTTAGCAGTATATGCCTTTCCTCCACTGCCTCTCCTCCCCAAGGTACTCCTAAAGGTCAGACAAGAGAAGCCAAAGATAATACTGATTGCCCCAGACTGGCCCCGCGAGCACTGGTATCCAATCCTAAGGAACTTGACTCAATGCCCGGCTTGGACCTTGCCTCAAATACCTCATCTACTATCCCAACAAAACAATCAGATCCTGCACAGCCAACTAAAGACCTTAAATCTGGCAGCATGGCGGATAATGTAGTGATACAAAACGCGCCTCTCACTAAAGCTGTAATGGATGTCATTTTGGAGGCCAGAAGGCCTAGTACCAGAAAATCTTACGCTGGAAAATGGAAGAGATTCTGTGCTTGGAACCAGGCACAAGGAATTGACACAGCTGTACCAAATATTCCTCAGATTTTGCAATATTTAACTTAGATGCTGGACAAAGGCCTATCCTTTTCATCAATTAAAATTCATGCCTCTGCCATTTCGGCTCATTAAAATACAGAGCCACCAATCTTTTCTCATCCCTTGTTAAGGCAGTACCACAGAGGAGCCCAAAACTTAAGGCCTCCAAGGAGATCACCAATACCAGCATGGAACCTCAATTATGTTTTGGAAAAACTCACCCTGCCTCCTTTTGAGCCAGCTGCTACAGCTGATATAAAGTTTTTATCTTGGGAAAACAGCTCTGCTCCTAGCAATAACCTCTGCAAGACGAGTCTCAGAGCTACAGGCACTCATGGCTGTGGAACCTTTTATCATTTTTTATCCAGACAGGGTTTCTCTGAGGACAAACCCGACATTTTTGCCTAAGGTAGTGTCCAGTGTGGCCCTTAACCAAACTATTCATCTGCCTACTTTCTATCCAAACCCACAGAATAAGGGGGAGAGAATTCTGCTTTTCTTTGGACATACACAGACTGCTATGCTTCTACATGGACAAAACCAAAGCTTTCAGAAAAACAGAGCAACTACTAGTGGCATATGCTGCAGGATCACAAGGAAAGGCTATCTCAAAGCAGACTATTTCAAAGTGGATAGGCCACTGCATTCGTTTCTGCTATTCACAACATGGCAAGCCAGTGCCTAAGAGCATTAGGCCACATTCAACCAGAACAGCAGCCACTTCAGCAGCCTTCCTCAGGGGAGTACCAACTAAAGACATTTTAGAGGCTGCTACCTGGAGTTCAGTGCACACCTTTACAAAGCACTATCATTTACCACTCTACTCTAAATCCAGGGCAGGCTTTGCCACTGTAGTTCTGCAGGGCCTCATAGCCACTCCTAATGCTATTTAGCTCCAGCCTCCCAACCGTAGCTTTTGGAGTCAACCCAAGTGTAATGACTGCAACAGTGAAACATGAAGAACATAGTACAGTTGTGTACACTTACCATAAATGTAGATGTTCGAGTGTATTCACTGTTGTAGTCCAGGTTACCCACCCACCATCCCCCATATCTCTGCTGCAACTTATCTGCACTTTTCTAATCTATACAGCCTATGTAGTGTATTTGCTTGTAGATGAAAGGTATTATATATTTTGGTGCATGCATGTTTTATTGACATATTTTTAGCCTACCCTTTTGGGGGGCACCTGACATCTGGGGCAAGAAAAACCTGACGAAAATGGCGTCGGCTGCATCTTTTATACCCCTGGTGCACTGACGTCAGGGAAGAGGCGACAGCAACCGACGCCAGACCTAGACTTTGGAATTCAGGCCAACTGAGGATAGCCTGCCAGCAGGATAACCCAAGTGTAATAGCTGCAACAGTGAATACACTCGAACATTTACATTTATGGTAAGTGTACACAACTGTACTTTGTCTGTACATTGAATCAGTGTTCCTGAGGAAGAGGAGTAATGTAGGTTATTGGTGAATGTATTAAACAGTAGCAATCCTAAGATAGAGCCTTGGGGAACTCCTGTAGGGTTATGAAGGAAGTGGGAGAGTTGGTTGAACCATTTTACAACTTGCTTTTGATCTTGTAAATAGCTTTGGAACCACTGTACTGTGGTAATGGCACAGTCTATGTTGAACAGTGTGTCAAGCAGCAGTGGGTGTGAGGCTGTGTCAAAGGCTTTAGAGAGATCCGGGAATACTGAGAATACTAGGTATCCTTTGTCTCTGGCCCTGTTAACAGTGTCACTAAAGGATAGTAGAGCTGAGGATGTGCTATGCCCTGGCCGTAAGCCATGGTGAGTTTCAGTAAGCAGGTTATTTTGAGGTAGATATTTAATTAACTGCTGGTTGATATACCTTTCCAGGATTTTGGATATGGTGGATAGTACTGATATTGGGTGAAAGTTGGATATTGCAATGGCGTGCCCTCCTTTATGTACTGGTGTTATATGATATAGTTTCCATATGGCAGGAGCTGTAGATTCTGAGAAGGATCTGTTTATGAGGATGCTGATTGGATAAGCAACTGAGTCAGAAGTGAGTTTAAGGTATTTGGGGGGTTATCAGCTGATGTAGAGCAGGCTTTTAATTTGAGCAGTAGATTTTTTATTTTTTACTGTGGGTATAAACTGAAAGGAGAAGGAAGTTAGGGAGCCTTTAGATAGGCTGTTATTGTGGATGTTGGAGAAGGAAGTTAGGGAGCCTTTAGATAGGCTGTTATTGTGGATGTTGGGGTGGTTTGGTTTGGAAGGTGTAGAGTGGTTAGCGTTAGGGTTTGTGTTTAGGTAGGAGTTTGTGTTAGTGTTGTTGGTGGTTAGTACGTCCGCTATGGATTTTATGAAGTGTTTATTGAATTCCTCTGCTATTCTAGCAGGGGGGGACATTCAGTAAAGGGGAGTGCTCTTTATTTGTTCCTAGATTGAGGAGGGTAGATATTGATTCCCAGAATCTTTCTGGTTTGTATTTATGTTGTAGCTGAAGTTTGGAGTAGTAAGATTTTTTTACTTTTGTCTGCCAGTTTGGTTAGACTATTACATCATGTTTTGAAGGCTTGGAGATTTTGTTGGGTTTTGTTGTGTTTCCATGTTTACCATGGAGTTTGTGTTTTTTTACTCTTTTAATTTGTACAGGGGTGAGACTATCGAGTATTTTCAGGAAGGTGGTATTGAAGTATTGTCCTGCTTCGTCAAGAGGTAGGAGCTTTAGGGCGGTCCAGTTTATTTTATGGAGTAAGTAGTTAAGTACTTGTTAGTTAAGTTTCTTAGTATTTCTAACTGATTTTATGGTGTTTTTTGAAAGATGGGTATTAGCTGTGATGGCAAATGTTAGGAGATGGTTGCTAAGTGAGATTGGGGAGAAGTTAGCTGGGTGAGATACCAGGATCCACTCCAGGGTAGAATGGGAAGTGAAGTCTTTGTTATATCTTGTTGAGCCTGTAATTAGTTGTGCAAATCTATACAGATTAATACCAGTGGTGGGAGAGTTTGAGGTGTTGGAATGTTAGTTGATGTTCATGTCACCTAAGATGATTGTGTCTTACTTGATGTTTTGAGATGTCCAAGACAGTATATCTTCCAGGACAGGTATGTTGTTTCTGTGTGGGAAATAAACTACAGTGACACATTTTATTTGTCTTTTTGAGGTTTAGGGAGGCTATTAGGATCTCAGCATCAACAAGGAAGGTAGGTATAGCATTTGGGTAGGGAGTGATGTTGAGTGTGGAGGGATATAGGGGAGGTATCCCCCCACCTTTCTTTTTTGATCTATCTGTTCTGTAAATGGAGAAGTTGGGAGGTATAATTTCAGTGACTTTTATGTTGAGATGAAGCCAGGTTTCTTTTAGAACTAATATGGCTGGTTTATTTTGTTTGATCCGTGTATGCAGAGGGGTTATCTTGTTGCATATACTTCTTAGGTTGATTATTATTTTAGACATTAGATATTTATACAGTGAGTCATATTTAGTTTTGAGGCTTGGATTTAAGGGTATAAAATGAGGTTTGATGAACACAGTAGTTGCTAATTTGTGACCGGAGGTGTACGTGAGAGTATAATGAAATAGTTGAGGGGAGATGTTAGAGTAGTGGTTTTGATTGTGGGGGTAGGTTGGTGATTGCAGTTGCTGTCATGTGACAGTTGGAGGCTATTTTATTGGTTAGTGTTATGCAAAGCTGTGGACTGTTAGCAGGGAAGTTAGGCAAGAGGAGGAGAGTAGCATGTTGGGTAAAGTGTGAAACCTTATTGTGTGTAAGAGGAACAAATTTTATATAGATGTGATTGATTAATTTGGTTGAAAACTTAGTGTGTAAAAGGAGCAATTTTATCTAGTTATAGTTGAATAGTTTGGGTATAACCTTATTGTGTGCAGAAGAAACATATCTATCTAGGTGTAATTGACTGGGTCAGAGGTCTATTTAGATTAAGGGGTGATAGACTGTTTTAAGCTATGTAGTGAGCAGTTAAGTAGTTGAGGGGTAAAAGGTGGTAAATTATTTGATTGGCTGGTTGATTTTTTGTGGGTGGAGTCACTGTGCCTGTAAATGTAGGGAAGGGGTGGGTGGAGAATGGGGGCATGGTAGTGGAGCGGAGTGTGAGCCTGAGTGCACCAAAGGCAAGTAGTTAACAGTATGCTTACTTTTTAAAGCTAGTAAATACTTCAGGGTGTTGCTTTCTTTGTTTCTGTTTTTATTTGTTAAACAGCAAATCTTTTAGGGATGCTGTATATGGGGGTTCTTGACAGTACTGAGAATACCTGCTAGCTTGGGCATCTCTAGAGGAGGGAGGGTTATTGGTAATGTCTAATTTAGCACTTGATAATAGCTTGCTTAAGACTTTTGTTGGAAGAATGTGATGATAAGCAGTTTTTGTATTCACATACACAGGAACGCACAATTTAGCTATAGTGTGGAGAAGGACAGTTTGAGTGTGGTTAGAGTAGATACTATAATAGTAATTTGCTTTCATTTTTCTCTATAGTTCAGAGGGGTTCTGTCCACAGTTTAAGGCACAACTTATGTTGAGGAATGTGTAGGAGGAGTGGGTTGGTGGGTGCCTAATGGTGATGCACAGGAAGCCTTAAGACTGCTACACTACTACACTGTTACAGGTTACTTCGATAACAATTACATACATTACTTAATTGGTGTTAGCTTGGGTCTGGAGAGTCAGAGTATACTTGTCCTTAGGAAGTCTGCTGTATTCCTCTGCAAGAGACTGGGTAGCATTGTTGGGCATTTTTATGGCTTGCAGTTCAGGGGGAGGGGGTCTTTGATTTCAGAGGTTATTTTAGTTTGTATCCTTTGTTTTAACTAGTAGTACATTGCTTAATTGGTGTTAGCTTGGTTCTGGAGAGTCACTTAGTGTACCAATACTTAGGAAGTCTGCTGTATTCCTGTATGAGAGACTAGGTAGCATTGTTGGGCTTTCTTATGGCTTGCAGTTCAGGGGGGAGGGTCCTTTGATTTCAGAGGTTAGCGTAGTTTGTATCCTTTGTTTTAGCTAGTAGTATCATCATTTACTGTTCCTAAAGATTACATGTGGAGGTGGTGTACATCACCAGGACGACTTGCTAGGTAAGGGGAAGAGGATGACAGGGGACAAGTTTAAAAAAATGTTACAATGTTTTAGCAGTATTTCAGCCTTAAATTGTTCTTGTTAGTCATTCTTCCAAAACAATCCCTTTTATGTACCATGATCAATTGATTTGCTTATTGAATGTTCAAAGACAGTAACTGCAATCCTCAGAACTTAAAAAAAAAATCAGTGTGAGTAGGGGAATATATACTAACTCTGATACTGCAGCATTTTGGAGTATTCCTCATACTTTGAAGTCCAGTGATATCTGATTTAGTGTGTGTAAGGGCTCACTCCCTAATGTTGGGGGATGCAAAACAGCTTCACCACTGCAAAAATGCAGCATTTAGTTGCATAATTCTGTGTTATTTTATTTGACTCCCAACTTTGTTTTTCAAAGTGTTTAGACTTGCATTATGGGATCACACACTTCTGACAGGGAGTCAGTCTATTGAGCTACTTTTAACCAAACAACCTTTAGAGGTAGTTCATTTTTCATAAAAATTTGAGAATTCTCTCCTCTGCTCCCCATATTCATTTTCTCAAAGTGCATGTGAAGTTTTGGGAGGCTGCCATATTCTTTTATAAGTTTTTTAGGGATCGGCATTCTGTTCTGCATCCATGTGACAGTTTTTGTGCCCACAGAAATTCCTGTTGATGACAGCGAGTGTGCACTCATGACCAAATAAACAACAGAATGTCTACGCATGTGCAGTTTATATAATTTTAGATGTAATGGCATATTTTTTGAGCAATTGTCTCTGCATGCTTTGGCTTGTAAAGGTAGCATTAAGTATAGGTATTATGTAAACAACTTCAGCACTTAAAAGTGGCACGTATTAGTGCAAGTTGTGCACTGCTTCTGATGCTCAGCATTGCAGGCACACAAACGTTTACAGAACACCTCTGGGTGTGAATTCATTACCTCATTTTCCCCATACCAGGTGGACTTCTTTTGATGGGACTGCTTCCAGACCCTTCTCAGGTTTCTTTGTTTGCAGTTTGGATAATATTTATATTGAAAATGAGTAACTGGATGAAATGATGGTCTGCTGATGGCCGTTCAGGAGATGAGACCAGAATAAACCATTTTGCATTTAAAACTGCCATGTTTTTTCTGTTTTGTTTAATCAGATGTTTATGTAAGCAGGCAGCAGTATTCACTCTTTTTCCATCTCAGTCAGTAAAATGACATGAGGGCGTTTTATATCCCACAGGAGGATTGCCTCACTGTATCACTAATTCCCTGTAGGAACATGCTTGGAAGGTAGCACTGCATGACTGGGTATTGTGTTTGTACTGGGGAACGGGGGACAGAGTGGACATCCTATGACTATGTAAAGTAGCAGTACATGACTAGGTGTTGTGATTGTACTGGGGAACAGGGGACAGAGTGGCCATGCTACGACTGGGTAAAATAGCAGTGTATGACTAGTTATTGTGTTTGGACTGGAGAACGAGGGACAGAGTGGACATCCTATGACTATGTAAAATAGCAATACATAACTAGTTATTGTGTTTGTACTGGGGAAGGGGGGACAGAGTGGACATCTTATGACTATATAAAGTAGCACTATATGACTGGGTATTGTGTTTGTACTGGGGAACGGGGGACAGAGAAGACATCCTATGACTATGTAAAATAGCAATACATAACTAGTTATTGTATTTGGACTGGGGAACAGGGGACAGAGTGGACATGCTACAACTGGGTAAAATAGCAGTACATGACTAGGTATTGTGTTTGTACTGGGGAATGGGAGATAGAGTAGGCATGCTTTGACTGGCTACATCATTATTATAAGAAGAAAATCCCCTAAAAACTGCCAACAGGGATTTCATTGTTTCATTCCAGACAACACACGTGGCTAGCAGAAACCTTAATGATGTAGTCCTAAAGATATTGGCATGACTAGAATGCGTCAGTCTGGATACCTGAATGGGGAGATAATCGAGAGGGAAGAGCTTAAGTCGTCTTTTTTTTACACAGGCAGAGTTATAAATTAAAGCCACACATGGCAAGGATGTTTGTGTTGGTCCTGATCATGATGTAGGTAGCAGGGTAGTGAGTAACAGAAATTGTTGCCAAGGGACTGACAAGGGGATGTATGTCATATGATATGCAACAGGCTGCAGCCACTAGTCTTACAGCCTTACTGCAGTGCAGGACTAAGGAACAAATGGGGTCAGTACAGTGGTTAAGGGGTAAAACACACAGATGCACACACACACACACACATTAATGTTTTATATGTTATAGATATGGCCACATGTCCACATTTTAAGAGGTATACAGTTAGTAGTCAACAGAATAGAGGTAATACGACTGGACAGTTCGCTAAATTTGCATATGGAAGCTGTAGCATCTGTAAGGGACATAAACTGGTATATTCTTTTCTTGTCTTCTTTTTTGTCTGTAATATTCAGAGGAGCATTATAGCATTTTAGAGACAGAGCTGTGTTTTTATTTGTATCATGGTTAATTCTACAGTTAATGACAGGCACTTTTGTATTCAGAATCAGGTTTTGGGTGGCTGGAAGAAGGTGGAGGAAGGTGTGATACACAAGGCACTAAGAGATCCAGAGAAAGCAGCTCACCGTCCAGCTTTGCTCCACTTGCTGAGCCAGGCTCTTGGCCTCGTTGGTGTTGGTGATCCAGCCGAAGCATTTGATCCTCAGGCATTTGTCAAAGAAATGGAGGTAAGTTATATAAGAATCCAGTGATGATAGTTTTTGTTTTGCGTAGCTAGACAGCCATAGATGCATCCTAAGTCAACTTGCCAGCCACCCTGAATACTTCTATTCCACACTTTCAAAACCTGAAGACCAGTTGCTGCCTGTAAATACATTAAGGTAGTATAACTTTGTCATTATTTGAGAAGCAGAAAGAGCATATGTTTAATCTACATATAAGATGGTAGGAGAATTGTTTTTTTTCTACAGTGGTTCTGACTATAGACATTGACTTATAATGATGTTTTGAAGCACATGAGTGGGCTTACTCCCTTGCCCTCTCCCACGCGGGACATCTGTTTTTTTGTCAGTCTGTTGTTGGCTTTTTAGCAGCCATAGTGGCAGCCTTCCTCTTTCTTTGTATGAGGAAAATCAGTTTTTAGTCACCTTGTTCAGTCCATCCATATATTGGTTAACACCTCAAACATGGGTCACAAGGCTAAACCCTGAACATTATAAGAACAGCAAGATCTGCGCCCTGGCTTTGAAATATCAGTGATTTTTTTATTATTTTTTTGAATTTCACATTCTCTGCTTTTTGAAAATTAGTCAGTATTTTAAGAATAAACACATTTGTTTTCTTAATGATCCAATTTAAAATTAATGGATAAGATGAAACGTACAAGTATATATTTAATTCTTGTTGCTTAATGCAGTGTTCAGGAAATATTGCTATTTTTTTCTTGGTGAAATGCAAGAAGAGATATTTAGTTATAAGAGGGAGTATTAATGTGTTTCTGCTGTCTGCCAGAGACTCATCTGTATTGATAAAAGCAGCAGAACTGAAACCTTGTATTGACAGCCTAAAAATGCTACCACTGGTCACTGTATATTCCAGGTCGGACAGTCACCCCTCCCCCTCCCCAACCCAAAAAGAGCATCTGCTTTTGCCTTTTAAGACAGGAATGATATTTTTGATTCTGATAAACATACGGATAATTATTGATGAATTCATCTGAAATGTCAGTCACTGCCTTGTGGATATACTTGTAGTAGTGAGCATGACAAAACACTTACAGCAGGCATTTCATTGCTCATTTCATATGCTTTTTGTTGTCAATTTCTTCTGACGCAGAATTTTTATGTTGAGCCCTGTACCTGTCTCTGACTTGTCTTCATTATTACTGTGCAGCAGATATGAAATCCATAGACTGATTGCAAGTATTAAAATGCATACCTTCTGGAGACCTCTTTTTCTGATATCCAGTATATTTGAGAAAATGTTCTTGCTTCCTAATTGTCTCTGCTTTAGCAGATTCTCCTCTGTAACATGAATCTTTGGCACATTAGCTCCTCAGGTCACAGGTTTAGTTACATGTCAAAAACTGTTCAACATCATATTTCTGCTGTAAAGCTGAATTTTAGAATCACTGAGAATATAAAGACAAATGAAGAATTTTGGTACTCCAGAGAGCCTAGCTTATGTGTTACTGTTATCTTCCAGACTAAATCTGTTTCTGAATGCCATTGGTAGTGTGAGACAGATTGTTTTATAATTGGGTTTGATAATACCCTATGATG
This sequence comes from Protopterus annectens, assembly GCF_019279795.1. Lineage (NCBI taxonomy): Eukaryota > Metazoa > Chordata > Ceratodontiformes > Protopteridae > Protopterus > Protopterus annectens. The sequence goes on from NC_056750.1 coordinate 375,058,799, forward strand.
CTTATAAATAATAATATTGGATTGTACTGCCACTGCATGAGATCTTATTACAAAAGTAAATGATTGTTTTGCTGACCTGTCGCCTTTCCATCCCATGCTGATCCTCAGAGAATTATTTAGTATTTATTTATTTATTTAAATCCTTTCATGTAACAGCTCAGATTTATTTTCAGTACATTCTGTTAGGTAACAGTTCCTTATTGCGTATTCACAGTAGCCCTTGTTATGTAATCTGTCCATATCATTCTTGAGGGATTGCAAAGCATCAATTTATTAACTGTAATTTATTTTTAACCACATTAACTGTGACATGACTGTTCTCAGACTCTTTTCAGCCACAACCAAGGCTACAAGGACAAGAGTAAATGCAATATATGCGAGTACAATTTAGTAGTGTCAATCAGTCAGAATGTTTTCCTGAGGTGTGGAAAACTAGAACACCCTGAGAAAACCCAAGCAAGTAAAGGGGGACATTCAAAACTCCGCACACAGACACTGATCAAAGTCAAGAGTGAACCTCAGACTTAGGAGGTTAGAGGCAGAGATCCTACCACTGTGTTAGCATACATTATCCATTAGCTTTGGTCCATCGCAGACTCTCAGTGAACACTGTGTTAACCTTTGCTGATCTAGAAACAACATCTGAGCCAGAGAATACAGAAAGGTATGCATCCACAGAGTTATCACATAGACTACAATAACATTCATTACAAATCTGAAACCAAAGCTACTGTTGCACTTGTCTGCAAAATAAGTTAGAATTAAAAACAAAAGGTACTTACTTTAAATCAACTGAAGGTCTGTACATTTTTAATATTTAACTACATAATAGTATGTAACATTACAAAACATGTTATTCATTCATTCATTCATTTGTTCTGTAGTACTTTATTTATCTTTTTTAGAGTCACAGGGATCTGGAGTCTATCCCACAAACAGTGGTTGTTAGGCAGAGAATCATAGGTTCATAGGATGATGCTAGGTTATTGGCCCGGAAGCCCTTAAAAGCCTAACCAAGAATTTCTCCCATGTTCCCTCAAAGTCAGCACCCGTTTCCCCTGTCCAGCAGAGACACAGGTGGGATCCCTGGGGTATATTTTCTGTTTCCCATCCAGTCGTCCAGGTTCCTCTTAAAGAGGGCTAGAGAGGTACTTTGCTTGACATGGAGAGGGAGTCTATTCCACAGGCAGGGGAGTCTTTGGGACACAAATCTACCCCAACAACAAGTTCTATTAATGTCACATACCAGGTTAAGGCCTTGCATGTGGGTTGTGTGAGTGGAGTTTGTTTTACGGATCTGCAACAACTCCATCAAGGCTGGGTCTGAAATGGCCAGACACAGGTCACCTCTGAGCAGTCTGTATGAGACTGAGTAGAGGGACAGGCCTTTTAGCCTATCTGTATGGAATAGGTTTTTGAGACCCTGGATTTTCCTAGCCGGTAACCTTTGTGGTCTCTCCAACTGCTGCATGTGCATGGCAAGGTACATGCCGAAGGGGGCATTGTACTCGATAATGGGTTTACTAAAGGAGGAGTACAGGATGATGTGACCTCCTTGTTCCTGGATGAAATACCCTTATTTATAAGGTCAGTACTTAACAGGACACCACTCCATTGCAGTACAACATAAATATTCCCTCTGCCATATTCTTATAATCATTTTTGCACAACTTGAGACAGTCTGTTCCTACTGTCATTTGTTTTAGTTGTAAAACATACTTTTTTTAATTAATATATACTTAAACTGAAAGCATGCCAGGTAATTTCCAAAGCTTTGAAATGCTTTATTCTAGTATATAAAGTGAACATGTCATTTCCAGTCCAGATGTCAGTAATCTTGTTAGACTTGAATCCCAACAGTTAGGCTTTGTGAAGGTTACGTCCTGTCTATTGAACGTGGCAAGTGTCTTCAAAAGGGTTAGTGAGGTTGTAGACAATGACCATTTAGCACACATGGGAGTACATTGATCTGGCCAAGGCCTTTGACACAATTCCTCATGCTGGCATTATACAGAAGCTAGATGCTTTAAAAATTGACCTATATGTGATGAGATTGATAGCAAGCTGGCTAAAAGCCAGTACCCACCCAGTGTGAGATGCAGCTGCCCCATCAGAAAGTATGAAAGTGGCCAGCTGTGTCCCTTAGGGCTCATTGCTGGGACTTCAACTTTTTGACATTTACTTCTCAATTCCCCAAGCAGAGACTCAAGAGCACTGACTAAGAAAGTTTGCAGAAAACTGCAGTATGTGGGTTGTTAAGTTATCTTCTGTCACCTAAATCCTCCAGAATGAACTTTACCTAGTAGAATTTCTCAGACTAAATGCTAAGAAATGTAGTATCATCTCATTTGATGGACAACCCTTCCCCTCATTATATTGTATTGACAACCTACTACAAAACAAGAATGTACTCAGGGGTCTAGGAACTTGGGTTTCATAACTCCCTCTGTTTTGACCATCATGTGACAGTTATTGTCAGGATTTATTTAGTACAGCTAATTCCCAAAGAAATATCAGCAAGATGTCTTTCTATATCTCTGTTGCAGTATTCTTCACAGGAGGGATCTCCTGCCAGTATACCAAAGCCTTTAGATCTTGCATGTGCCGTATGTCACACGTGTACTCCCATTCAGAATGTAGAGCATGAAGGTGACATACAGATGCAGTTACCCAGAACGTCTTTGCCATGAGTCCAAATGCCATCCTCACTCATCGGTCTGAAACCCGTTTTGCTGTGGTGAATACCTAGCAATCAGATAAGTGCCCAGTTGGGGTCTTTTTTTCTTTTTTTTGATCTTGTTCTTTTTTGGTTAATAGAGGTCCTGTCATCCATGAAGGGAAAATGTCAGTGTGGGAGGCAGATTCACCATAAGGATCATCACAAATAGTGTCTTTTTTGTGTGGGTGCTTCCCACGACCAGGAACCCTCTAAAATGCAGTACAGAGAACGTAAACACCAGAAAGTGGGTGAATATACTTTATTAAATAAATTAAAGCAACACATAATCCTATTTTCAGTGCTTTCATCTCTCACAGGAGACTTCATCAGAAATAGTGCAATCTGTAACCTCACTTCCTAGATTAGGTACATAAACTATTTAAAGAGACAGTACAGTTTCCACCCATTGTATTAAAATAACAATATACCACGTCCTAAACTACAAATAAAGTGTATGAAATAAATTTCAAAACTTTTCATCACCTTCTCAAAATTCATATTCCCATGAACCCGATAAAATTATAATTTTTTTTGAAAAAAAGTATAGATACTTCAACATTAATATATTATTATTACTGATAAAATATATCAAGAATTCCTATCATCATAAAATCACATAAAAAGTGTTCAGAAAATTAAAATCCTTTTTCAAATTCCCCATTAACAAGACAGCCTATGCATATTTAAAATCATAATTTGGCTGCACAAAGCTTCAAATCTGTCTGCAAAGACACATTATCATTTAGTCCTGGGAATTTAATCTTAACTGCTATAGCAGCACTTTGAATTCTATTAATTGCTCCCATCCCCTCCAGGGCTTCTTCCAATGATATGAACATAATTGTGATATTAGACAGAAAAATGTCAATATTTCCTTGACTAAGCATGCAGAGTGTTGCATTAATTTCAAATAATTTACCATTGGTAATATAGATAGCATACATAAAAATCCACTACCAATCATTAGCGGACCGGAGTTCCGCTGTGGCGACGCCTAACCGGGAAAAGCCGAAAGACACAAACAATTATAGATAGTGTTGAAGTTTTTTCAAAAAAATTTATAATTTTATAGGGTTCATAGAAGTATGAGTTTTGAGAAGATGAGGAAAAGTTTTGAAATTTGTTTCATATACATTATTTATAGTTTAGGAGGTGGTATAGTGGTATTTTAATATAATGGGTGGAAATTGTACCTCTCATTAAATAGTTTTGTATGCCTAATCTCAGAGGGTTTATAAGTAAGTGAGGTTACAGATTGCACTATTTCTAAGTATCCCATGATAGGTGAAAGCTCTAAAACAGGATTGTGTGTAGGGTTGCCACCTTTTCAAATGCTCAAAGTGGGACATTTTTGGTACAAACGTCAGATTTTGTAAGTGGAAACATACCAGAACTTCACTTTTTTGCCTAAATAAAAGCTTATTCTTGTAGCATTTTAGTTGCTTATTCTGTTTCTTATAACATGTAGGTGTTTCAGATACAGAATAACTGTTTATGCAACTATTACATAAAATATAGGAAATAATTTTGTCCTAAAATCTTAGGACATTTGCCATTTTTTCAGTTTTATTTGCAGGACACAACTGCCCAAAGAGGGACTGCCCCTCATAAAGTGGGACAGGTGGTAACCCTAATTGTGTGTTGCTTTAATTTATTTAATAAAGTCTATTCACCCACTTTCTGTTGTTTACATTCTCTGCATTGCATTTTAGAGAGTTCCCGGTCATGTGAGCAGTGTGTGCCCCATTTGTTTAAGGTTATTGTTTCTCACAACCAGCCATCCTGAAGCATTTGCAGAGCATTTTTGCATAAGACTCTTAGAAGTTGTTTGGCTTCCCTGACCATGTTTCTTGAAAATCAGAGGCTTAAACTGTTAGTCAAAGGTATAATGATGGAAACTTCAAAACTCAAGGTCCTGTTAAGCAAGAAGAAGGCCAAGAAATCTCATCTGGATTCTTTGGCTGTCCAGCCTCTACTGGACATCTCTCTAGAAGTGGGTGGAAGCTCTATAGGTAATCCAGCATCTATGTCAGATTCTTCTGCAATGATCCCATCAGAGGCTGACATATATATTTCCTTTTGTACGTCCTCTGAGGCTTTGCAGGTGTGTGTTCTGGACATCAAGGGGGAACTGTGGTTGATTATCTTGGCGGGCCATAGAGGGATTCCACAGATTCTGGTCAGGGAAGATGTTCCTGCAACTTTTACTGAATCTCGTCAGTGGTTGGAACCTTCAGTGTTTGTTAGGGCTGACATCCCTACTAAAACAAAAAGCAGAAGACTAAGCATTCTTCTGTATGACATAAGGATCCCCAAAGGGAATGTCAGGAATTTACTCAGGGCCTGTTTAATGCTTTAATAGCCCTGAAGCCTCCTCAAGGGCTACCCCAGACTTCAACTTTTTTCCAAATGGGCTAGGGAACTCAGTTCCTCAGATGAGGATTCAGAGTCTGATTATGAGTCCCTGCCCTACTCTTCACGGATGCCTTTGCCTTTGGCTTCTGGTTCTGATGTAGGAAGAAGAGTCTGTGAGTCCTGAGTCTTCTTTTGAGGAATTGCCTTTTGGAAACACTGTAGCTAGAATGATGGACTACATCAAGTGGGATTCTTCTCAGGTGTCTGATATCCAGAAAATGTATTATGAGCTGCTTCAGGTGGGCACTCCTAAACCCTTTGCAGTACCTCCTGTGTTGGCTGCTTTGTTAGATACCTTTATTGCTGCCTCTAAAGTCTCCTGATTCTCAACCTCTTGCTCCAAAGAAATCTGTCAGGTTCGATAAGGTTCTTGAGGGTTGTCAGTTCTTATTTGTGTCCTTCTGCTGACCTTACTGTGCTGTCGGTCTCCTCTGACAAGCCTTCTAAACTTATGCCCTTTTCCAAGCTTCTGCCTTCAGATAAGTACTGTAGAGCAATGGAAAGGATTGGTAAAAAGATTTATACTGCTTCTACTTTGGCCTTTCAGGCCATGAGTTATCAGAACCACATGACCAGACATGTTCTGGCATTAATTGCCCAGAATTATCAGGTTATTTCTGACCTACCTGATTCTGAAGCAAAATGTTTTGCTCTGTCTATTTTAGGTTCTACCTCTCAGGTGCCTCATCACTCTAGCAAGTGTAGTTATAATGCTGCTGATGCATCTTTCAGAGCTGTTCCCTTTGGGTCTGTCTTGAGGCATTGTTCTTGGCTCTGTCTGCAGTCTTTACCTGAAGACATTAAAGCCAAATTGCTCAATGCTCTTTTAGATACAAATGTCTTTGGGACTGATGCCATTGATATCTTTAAGTCTCTTCAGGAAAAAGGAAAAGCTATGCAGGATCTTAAACATATTTTTGTATCCCCCTATCCCTAAGTAGTTCTGCTTTTGTTTGCAGGCATCCATGTCAAGGCATCAAAGGCAGGAAGGGTGGTAGGTGAGCTCCTCCTAAGTCTTCGCAGGCTCCTGTGGCTCAGAAGTCACCTTCATCTGACATGCCTGCTTCTCTTTGACTGGTTGCCCCCACCACCCTTCAACAAGATTCCCTAGTCCTTTTAGCTCTCCCTCTGTTTTCCAAACTGGCATATCATCGTCTCGGATTCTTGGGTTCTATCTGTCATCCATCAGGGTTACTTCATGCTGTGGAAGTCTCTGCATACTTTTTCAGGGATTTCCCAACCTCCTCTGGAACAATTAATTTCTCTGAGGGCCTTGGGTCTCTGTTGGACCAAAGAAGTATTCAACCTCTCCCTCCTTCACAAATACGAAAGGAATTTTACTCCAGGATGTTCCTGGTCCCTTGAAAGGCAGGAACGTGAGGACCTATTCTGGATTTCAGCAACTTTTTCAAGGTTCCTTCCTTTTGGATGCTTACTCTTCAAACCTTGTTTCCTCTTGTTCTAGCACAAGCTTTTCTGGTGTCCTTGAATATGAAGGATGCATATCTTCATATTTCTACTCCCCCTCTTTTCAGGAACTTTTTATACTTCTCTGTTTCTTCCTTTCATCTTCAGTTCTCTCCTTTGCCTTTTGGTCTCTCTACTGCCCCAAGGGTATTCACAAAATGTCTGGCTCCTGTGATTGCCTTTTGCAGGCTCCAAGGCATTCAGATTTTTCTTTATTTAGATGACCTGCTGCTTCAGGCACCTTCTCCCAGTTGCCTGTTACAGGATCAGGAGTTTACCGCATCTGTCCTCCAACGTCTAGTGTTCACTATCAGCTTTAAAAAGTCTGTCCTGACTCCCTCTCATCATCATGTGTATCTGGGTTGTAGGATTCAGATGATGCCAATACTGGCTTCTCTTACACCTCCAAAAGTTCTGGCCTTGACAGGTTTCTGTCAGTCTATTTTTGCTCTGCCTGCTGTTTCAGCCAGAGGTTTCTTTGGCCCTGGGATTCATGGCCTCTTCTACTCAAATGCTCCCTCTTGCCAGACTGCACATGCAGAAGTTTCAGTGGCACTTCAAATCAGTTTGATGTCTGCATTGCCACCCTCTGGATTTCATTGTGCCTGTCCTTCCTTGTTTAAAACGGGAATATGACTGGTGGATTCAGCTACTTTGCCTCAATCTAGCCTTGAACTTTCAGCCTCAATTTCCTTCTCAAGAACTATTCATCGATGCTTCATGGGAGGGGTTCATGTTGTCATCTGAAAGTTCAAGGTCTTTGGCTATCCCATTAGAGATTAGACCATATCAGCATTAAAGAGATGAGAGCTCTGATTCTGGCCCTTCAGGTCTTTCACCCCATGCTCTCTCCAGGTCCTCAGAAGGTTTAAACAGACAACACCACAATGATGTGGTATGTCGTCAAATGGGGGGGCACAACGTCTTACCTTCTCTGCAGATTGGGTCTTCAGACCTGAGATCTGGCTCGCAGTTATCAGTTAACTCATCAGGCAGTGTATATTCCCTCAGAGCACAATCTAGTGGCAGACACCTTAAGCAGGTCCAAAACACAGGCTCATGAATGAATGCTTCACAGAGATGTGCTTCTGGACATAGTCCATCAGTGGGGGAGTCCCTCAGGTAGTCCCTCTGAACAGGCAGCTTTCTCTTTTCTGTTCCAGAGTGCCATGCAATCTGGCATGGAAGATGGATGCCCTTTATTTTCCTTGGAAGGGGATGTTTCCTCCATGCTTTCAATTCCCTTCCTCTACTTCCAAGAGTCCTGCAGAAGATTCAGCTGGACTCCCCAAAAATCTTGTTAGTGACTCCCCTTTGGCCAATACAGCACTGGTTCCCCCTCTTAATGCATCTGGTCAGGGCAATCATCACAAGTTACTTCACTGGTTGGACCTCCTCATGCAGGATAATGGGTTGCTCATCCATCCTCACTTGTCCACTCTCCAATTGAGACTTTGGGTGATAGGGTTTTTAGGCATCTCTTTTCTGAGGACATGCTCTGCAGGCAAGAAATCTGCAACCAGAAAGTCTTATATTTGCAAATGGAAGAGATTTTCAGTCTGAAGCCATGGTTATAAACAAGATCCTTTCAGTGGGGGTCTCTCTGGTTCTCTCTCCAGTTTGTGTGAGTTGCAACAGCCTGGTTTGGCCTATTCTTCTGCAAAGCCCCATTTGTCAGCTATTTCTGCCTGTCTGCCCTTAAATCTTCATGTGACTTCCCGCTTTGAGGTCAAACAGTTTCTTTTGCATGCAAGAGCTAAAGGCTTTGGTATACTGACTTGACCTTGGGCTATCCTTGGCAGGAGATCCCTACTGTGAAGAATACTGCAACTGTGAAAAGAAAGACATCTACTTTTATGGTAAGAGTTTACAATTTTACATAACTGTACTGTCTAAAGAGGTAATCACTATTGGTCAGACCAATTAGCACTTTCATTAACACTTTCAGGATGTATCTAACTAAACATATCAAACATTTAGAAAGACACTGAAGGTTCTAAACCAAAACAATCACCATCCTGAAGTCCCTGTGCTACCAAGAAAGGCTAGAAACTCTATTCAGTGTCTTATAGATTTTTGAAGGGCTATCTGTATCTCACTTACAGCTCAATTAGAAACCTGGTTGTTTTGGACTTCCTGAATTTCTGCAAGTCCAGTATCTCCAGCTGGACTAGAACCAGGGACCTAAATCTTCAACAACAAATAAAACAGATTGGAGAGATAGGTTTATAACCTAGCATGCCCCAAAACTCTAGAATAAACTTCCTCTGTATGTAATGCAGTGCAACTTCCTATCTTCCTTTAAACTTAACCTAGATGACTGGATAGGTAGCCACATATTTAGTCTAAGACTGACTGGAATGGCCATCCTGGGGAAAGGAGCTGCTGCATTAGTGAGCATGCTGACAACGCATGAAAGGTCAGAAGTTTTGGTGGTCTTGGAATATGTATGAAATCTGTGAAATCTAAGTAATCTCCTTACCTCTCAATATTTCTAATTATCAAACTGAATGACCAATGTGATGAGTAGAGTACCCTGACATCTGGAAGTGACTGAAACGTATTGTCCAGAATTTGGCCCATTATGGCCCATGACTCGTACATCTGAGTTCTGGAATTATGAAAAAAAGACAGATAATGCAGAACAGAAAATATCAATCATAGCTGTTCTTTAAAGTTTTTTGTTTTGCAGGGGGAAGGCCTGTTCTTAGCCTAGCTGTGGAATTACAAAAAAACAACAACAAAAAAAAGATAAAAAATGCAAGAGAGTAATGAATGATGAACATTACTGTTCTCCTATAAGCTTATATGTACCAACTTTGAGATCACCATACCTCAAATAAAAGGGAATATTACAAGAAACAATCTCAGACTTAGTGTGTGTACATCTACTTCTTTGGTCATTCAGTCTCTATATTCTGGGAATCATGCTAATGAATCTCAGAACCTCAAATGGTTCTTGCCCATTCTGTCTAGCATCTAACTAATCCTGGACAATCCTAGATGGCAGGCAGATCATCTTTTATCTTTATGGATTTAAGGCAGACTTCAAAATGTAATCACATGTCTTTGTCCAATAGTTCCTTTTTTAAAACATGAAATCATCATCATCAGCCCCCTTTTTCCCTGCATTGTGTCAGGGTATTGTGGTACCTGTTGCCATCTCTCTAGATTCAGTGCCACACTCCTGCCTTCTTCAACACTCATGCCTGACTTGTCACAGATCTTCTTTCACACAGTCCATCCACCTCTTTGCTGGATTTCCTCACTTCCTCTTACCTTCTTCCTGTCTGTCCCAAATCTTCCTTACCAGATTGTCTTCTGCTTTTCTACACGTGTGCCCAAACCACCATAATCCATTCTCTTTGATCTTTTCTGCAATTGGAGCTACTTTGGCTTCTGCTCTTATGTCCTCATTTTTTCATGTGTCTCTCAGTATGCATCCTATCACCTTTCTCAGGCACTTCATTTAAATCACATCTAGCTTCTTCAGTTGTTCTGCCGTTACTGCCCAGGTTTCTGTACTATACCACAGTACTGATCACACCACTGTCTTGTACACCTTACTTTTCAGCTTCTTTGGCATTCTTCTGTCATAGACTACACCTGATACTCTATGCCAGTTTGCTGCAGCCCCTCTGATTCTAGCTTTGACCTTTTCATTCAGACTACCCTTCTCCTCAACTACTCCTCTCAGATACTTGAAGCTGTTTACTGGTTCCACTATCTTTCCTTCTGTCACTATTCTCAGCTTCTTCTGAATTCCCCAGTTTGCTGCCATTATCACTGTCTTATCTGTGCTTAGTTTCATCTCATGTGCCTTCAGATTTGCATTCCATTCTCCTATCCTTTGCTGAAGTTCTAGCTCAGAGTCTGCCTGTAATGCCACATCATCTGCATACAGCAGCTTTGTTGATCTGTCCCCTGCAACCTGTTTTGTTAATGTAGTCCATCACCAGTATGAACAACAGTGGGGTCAAAGCTGAACCCTGACGTACACCCACAACCACTGGGAACCCCTCTGTAAGGCCAAACACTGTCCGTACTTGAGTCATTGGGTCCTTGTACATAGCCTGCACTAGTTCTACCAATGTTTCTGGGACCTCAAACCACCGCAGTACTGCCCAGATCAGCTTTCTTGGGACCTTGTTATATGCTTTCTTCAAGTCTAGGAATGCCAGTTGGACTCTCTCCTCATCTCTAGCTTCTTCTCAAGTATCTGTCTCAATGCAAACATCAGGTGAGTTGTGCTGCATCCTGATCTAAAACATGAAATATCTTCATTAAATTATCACTTATGACATAGGCAATCACATTAATATGAATGAAAAAACATATTGGCATATTTTCAGTTGCAAACATTTTACATCACTTATAATCTATCCAGTCACTGTCAGTCAAACATTACATAGCTTATTCATTTCCTGCCTTCCCTTAAACCTCATTCCTCCTCCAAAACATTATTTTGCATGTATTGTTCCCACAATTCCCATTTTATGCAGTTTGCTTCTACCCTTTTCTAAAGATCCCACTACCAATTGTTTTATTTCTGTTGCTATAATCACTACTTCTAGTATAGTTGGTTTAGACTATGATTTCCATTTGGTAGTAATTTCTTTTATGGCAGCCAACAGAATTAAACTCAGCAAGGCTATACTATGTCTAGTCATTTCTGATTTTGTAACACATCTCAAAAAAATAATTTCTTTAGTTACAATTTGCTCACCCAGTATTTATGATAGAGTAGTTTGCAGGTAATTTTAACATCTCCCAACTCATTGTACTCCCAAAAAGTATGTTCTCAATAAATTCTTTATTCCCCATCACACATCCAACATTTGTAATCTACCTGAGGAAAAATTGTTTGGAGTCTGCTTGGGGTATAAAAATATTGATGCAAACACTTTCAAGTTAAGATACTAAATCTGCTCAACGTTGTTGCATATTTGGCAGCTGTACATATATCCCCCAAGGTTTCTTTGTGAATTGCTTATCTGTCTCTCTTCCCAATCCTTTTTAACCTCCCCTTGATTTCCATGAATTTAAATTTGTTGTAATAGAACACGTTGTAGCAAATAAAAGAGGAGGAGCTTTGCCACTGTACCTTGAAATGAGAGAATTGTTCTGGCAACTTTATCTTAACTATAATCAATGTCCAAGATTAAATGAACATTGTTCTGCTGCTTGTATTTTGAAAATGAAAACTTTGGAAAGGTGCAAATGACACAGTTGTTTTGTAGTAATTAAACTGTTGCTGCTTTTTCTAGTAAGATATAATGATGGACTTTATTGTATAGTCTCTTGCAACATAGTATTGTAATGAGGGAAATGTGTTTTCACTTTAAATTTGCATTGAAAGCTGCAGTTTTAAATGTCATGTGACTCATGGTGAAGTATTTAAACTGTACATAATTGTTCTGGTTTATCTGATGAAGTCCTGTGGGTAATAGGATGAAAGCACTTGTTTTTTATTGGGTTTTATCAATGAAATATTATTATTATTACTTTTTTTTAAAGTTCTGCCACTTTACTGAAGTCCATTTTGTTTTATTTTCTTTGTGTTGCATTTCTTAATTATCCCTTTTTACAGCAGCATCTGATCTAGATTCTACTGAAAACTATACTGGTGCTGGTCTTTCACTTACAATCTCCCTTTTTCTTTCTATTTGCATATACTCTGATATCAGTCCTTGCTAGGGAAAACAGTCTCTAGCCTGCAGTCCAAATAAATTCTTGGCCTCTTCCCATTTTTTTACCTTTCCCTCTCTGATTATTTACTCACAATACGTTGGTTCCTTTGCTAGTTTTCACCAGTAAATAATAGCCCCTCTTGCCTATTCTCTGTACCCCTAATTGCAGTCATCCATATTGGCAGAATCTCCTTTCTCCATCCTTATTTTAGCTTAGTTCTTAGAATACTTTCTGCTACTTTGTGAATATAATATTCTATATAGTTATTGTTATTCTCCTTAAAGATCTGCATCAAACATCGCAGTCTCTCCTTTTTTCTTGAGCTTCCCCCCTGTTTCGTCAGCATCCCTTTCCACTTTGAATTGTAGCTTTCTGCTTGTGCTATGTATAGGAGTATTAACTGTGTAGTGTCAAACCATCTTGTTCTGTTGGCAGGATCATCTTATCCCACTTCCTCTCTTTTTAACAGATAGGTGGGGAAGTGCCAGTGTATTATTTTTATTTCATTACCCTGCATTTATATTTTGTTATTGGCTCATGATCTGAAATTGTTATTGAATACATCTCAGAACTTTCAATTAAATGCCATGTTTCTGTGAAATTAATTTCATTGTAGCCTACCCAGTTTTTGTACTTTGGGGAATAGTATGTAAATTCTCTCTGAACTCTTACTACTGAATTCACATCTTCCATACCAAATATTTTCATACATTTTGTAAAACTCTATCCTCTTTTGTTATATTTTCCCTTCGACGCCCCCCATATGCATCCTCACTATTGTAAATCAAATTCCAGTCTCTACCTTTAAGTAATATTCTCCCTGCTGAAAGCTGATTATTTCTCCCAGAATTTGCTTAAGTTCCATTATAGCAGTTTTAGGTGGAACATAAATACATGCCAGCATAAAAGTTCCATTATAGCAGTTTTAGGTGGAACATAAATACATGCCAGCATAAGCCTCCTTCCTTGCCAGTAGCCGCTTACTACCACAAATATGCCATTATCATCTTTTTCCCTCTTCTATCACTATTGGAGCTCCTCTGCAATTAATATAAGTATTTCCCTTTTACTTTTTCCCAGATGTTCCACTGAATAAACATTCTGAAATCCTTTCTTTGTCAAATTTACATGCTCAGTTCTTTTCCAAACATATCTCCTGTAGCACAGCTATTTGTATTTCTTAATATAGTTCACTAATCCTTCTTTTTTGTATATATCAATGAAACCATTTAGATTTAATGGAAATATGGAAAGTGTCATTATGATAAGAAGTTAATATTCCCACCTGCAGAAGCATAGCTGGTTCAGTTAGCATCCTGGGCCAGTGCTATGAACCAGTGCAGAGCCAAAACAAGCACTTGACTGTAATAAGCATATTCCACTTAGATCTACACATCCCCTGAGCAAAATAAATAAATGGATGTTCCTTCTACAGGCACATCAACCAGGTGTCCAGATGCATGACCCCTTTCCCTCCAGCCCCAGCCATTCAGGTCCCATTTCTGCACCTTACCCCAACCCTCCTTTAACATATTTTATTAAAAAAATAAAAAAAACCTTTTAAAACATAGGAAACAGTTACTACAGTTTATACCTATAAGTACAGAGCCCTTCAGTGCTCATGTTTTAGTTTAAAAAAATATTTTTAAACTGTAGCAAACTGCTTGCTAGAACTGTAGCAAACAGTTTATTTATTTATTTTATTTTTATTTTATTTTACATTTGTTAACCGGGAAAGTCCGACTGGATACATATCCATTTTCAGTGGAGGCCCGGGGAGAAAAGCTCCAATTATTATCAAAAACATTTAGTAACAAAAGCATGTAAGAATAGATGTTAAATACAAATAATAGTGTAGGTAATAAGATGTTTAAAATATAGGAATGTATTATTTAATACAGATAAAAATATAGGTAACAAGATGTTTAAAATATAGAAATACAGCTGTTACAAGGTTTAGATAAATTGAGGGGGGGGGCATATTGAAAAGAGTTCTGAAAGTTAGCAATGGGTCAGAGATAGAAGACAGTTATAGGTTACTAAAAGGTATGATAGAAAGGAAAGTTCTTTGAAGAATTGAAGTCGGAGAGGACTTTCTATTGGTAGGAGTAAGACTGAGCGATAGCAAAATTCAGATAGGAAGCAGGGGGGAAAGGAGTAGAAGGGTATAAGGAAGGGTTTTGTTTAGTGGAGGAGGTTGTTGAGGGAGGAGTTGGTATATTATGGTTAGTTTTAGTTTCGAAGGGCTTAATTAGTTAGTTACTGTGTTTTTGGGTTAGTTTGGGTTTTGAAGGGAGTGTAAATATTGTTACTTTTTCAGTATCATTTGTGTTTATTTCAGTCTGGATTTAAGCATGGACATAGCCAGAGTTTGAGCATGTGTGTCTTTAGTGCCTTTTTGAATTGAGGCAGGGAGCTGTTAGAGGTTATTTCTGGAGGAAGGGAGTTCCATTTTTTCCAGCAGAGTTGGAGAAAAGAGAGTCTCCAGCTGAGTTGTATGATTTGGTAGTTTGTACTAGCATTCTGCTGGATGAGCGGAGGGATGTTAAGTTGTTATAGGGGGTGATGATTTTAGTTAGAATAGGAGTACTGGTGGGTTGGTAGAGGATTTTATGAACAAGTATGAGTTGGTTATAGTATATTAGATTTGGTAGTTCTAGCCAGCCTAGTTTTTGAAGATTATTACAATGATGGGTTCTGTATGTGGAGCCTGTGGCGAATCTAGCAATATTGTTATAGCAGCTGGTGATTTTGTTGAGATTTGATTTGGAAAGATTAGTAAGGATGGGTGAGGCATAGAGAAGGGAGGAGAGAAGATGTGTGCGAGCTATGGCGGTTCTGGCAGTTGGGGTTAGAAATTTCTTTATTCTATACATGGATCCTATTTTTTTGTTTACTATTTTTATGGTTTTGTCGATATGGGCATTGTAGTTCAGATTGTTGTCAATGATTATGCCTAGTAGTTTGGTGTTTGGGTCAGGGGAAATTGTAGTCCCATTGTTTGAAGAGACTGTAAATTTTGGTGGTGTTTGCTTTTGGGTGGGGGAGAACAGTAATAGTTTGGTCTACAGTTGCTACAGTTTATACCCTGCCTGCACAGAGTGCTACAGCACTCAGGTTTTAGTTATTTTTTTTAATTATTTTTAACTTTGAAACTGTAGCAAACTGTTTGCTGCAGTTTAGACCACACACACAGCACTACAGTGCTCAGGTTTTACTGAAAATGTAATACCAGCTTTTAAATGCCAGTATTGCATTAAAAACCTATCGGGATAGGCTGATTATGCCCCCAATATTTTGTGCCCTGGGGCTGTTGACCTGCTCACTGCACCCAAGCTACTCTCCTGCCCACATGCTGTGAATAGCAGCTTTTTATTTAAATGTCTAATTTCAGCTTTTGTGTACTCTAATGTTTGGCAGGTTGATCTCTTAAGCAGTGAACCTATGTCACACCTTACAAAACCTTTTGGTTTAATGAAAACCCTCAAAAAAAATAAAAACACCCCCAGAACACTTACTAGAACCTATTAACCTTTTACTAGCACACACAACTATGTACATCTTCAAATAATGAAGTTGAGCCTTCCTAAAAGGAACAATTGTCCCAGACTGACAAATACATTCACAGGCTTGAATTAGCCTAAATGAAGGTTATCGCTGCTAAGATGTATAGTACAGCCTGTGCTTCTGCTTACACTAAGTGCTCTGCCCCCTTATCAGATAGTTTCCATGTAAACCTGAGAACCAGGTACACAGTTGCCTTATACTACAGCTTTTCCTATTGCTTTGTAAAATGTATGTGTTAGAGGAAAGCTTTTCTTTATATTCAGTGTTCTTTTATTTATTTGCTCCCCCTTAAAACTTATTATTAAATCAAACTAAGGGCCTTCATCCAGTCATTCACCAATGGAAAGTAAGAAAAAGTGAATCAGTTTTTCTCATATCATGCTCTTTTGTCTAGGCTTTCTTCATTTTTTTTTATATTGCAGTGCCTGCATTTCTTAAAACTGAACAAGAAGAAAGACAAAAGAAGGAAAAAATAGGGACACCTGTTTGTTAGTATCCCTATTACCCGCACAAATAATTGAAAAAGTTTTACTCTACAGCATGCCGTATATGTCATGTATTATAATAATACTATAAAGAGCAAATTTTTGTTTTACTTACAATTAACTCTTGCCTTCTTCTTCTTTAATCTTAATGACATGATGTAGGGCATTTGTTTTGGAGGCCCTACAAGTTTACAAAGTCAAAAAATTCTAGCATTTCCAGGTTTTCTTCTTCCATGATATTCACAAATGTAATTAATGCTCTGTGATCCCAGATTTATTCATCAATTTCTGAGTTGCTGGTTTTCTTCCTTTTCATCCCAAATCCAATTTCTGATTAATTTCCAACATACTCCTGGTTCTTCTAGTCAACTCTTGGGCTTTTTTCTGTCTCTCAACCATTTTCCTTTAGAACAAAGGGTCCCAAAGTGTGGGTCACAAGCTGATTTTGGGTGGGTCACTTTAAATAATAAACTAATAATTAAAGTACAAGAATAGTTTACACGCCCCCTTTAAATCTGCCCCTCCCCCCAAAAACACTCAGTGGTTACAGTGACTATGCTTTTAAGGGGGACCATGCATGCTGACATGGATGTACACTCAGTCCACACTTACCACGGAATTTAAACTAGCCGTGTCAAGGTAAGTGTGAGTGAGTATATACAATGATGGATTTATTGGGGAGGCAGTGTGGAGCTAAAGCTTGCCAATCAGAGACAGATCCAGAACAACATTACATTAAAACTATTTTTTCTTTAAGGATGCAAATGTCAGTGCATGCGTCTGTCATACAAAGGATGCACACACAGATTTTAAACATTCAAAATTGAGTGCATTACCTTTGCGCCATGCAGAACCAGACCAAACAACAGACCTTCCTTTCTTTGAAATGCTGCTATGTTAATGGCTACTACTAGTACAGGACTTGAAAGGCAGGGTGACTGGACGGCAAACCTAAAGTGTGTGTGTGTGTGTGTGTGTGTGTGTGTGTGTGTGTGTGTGTGTGTGTGTGTGTGTGTGTGTGTTTAGTACAGCAGGCATGATTAGGCAAGGTATAGCAACTAAGGAATGATTGACAATCATGCAATTAATGTACTTGTGTTTCTCTTAAGTAATTGTTTAATGACCATGACAGTTAAGCTGAAGAGGTCATTTATGGTTACCTAAGAACATCAAAGAGTATGTTTCTCTAGTATTAGGTGTGAAGGTGCAATTTCATGTTGAAGTTGGAGAGCAAAGGAGACTAAGAATAAGTTTCGGTTTTCATACTGGGAGACCTGAAATTAAGCTGTTACTCATTGTGCAGCCATCTTGGAAGTCATTGTCTAATAGTTCTGTGAATCAAATCTAAAAACTCTCAGATGGACTGTAGTCTGGTAGTTGGTCTTATGCAGAGAGGCTTAAAAGGTGCATATATGTATGAGAATGTTTCTTATCTTCTTGAAATGGTTAAAGTGTTCCTACCCTTGTCATTTTATTTGATAACCGACCTGTAGTTATTCTGTATTGAAGCAGTGACATGCCCTTCCCTTGTAATAACTGTAATACATTCTCTGACCATATCAAATGAATTGTTAAGGAATATGTGGTAGTTAACAGTGTTTAATTGACAGTTGCTTTCAGAACTAGATAAGAACATCACACCTGGAATTAGCAAAACTAAGCTGTCAATGCACATCGCAGACTATAGCAATATTGCAAGATAAAAAAAGCATATCTGCAGGTTGACAAGTCCTTCTCCCAACCTCATCATTAAATATGTTAACTCCAAAATTACACAACCATAGGGCTAAGGTTAAACTTAACTTAATTCAACAGTTCTGAGATGTCACTAAAATATGTACCTATCATTCAGTCAGACATGGGAATTGATTAAAAAATCAACTGTTCATGTTTTGCTCATATGCAGTACATGAACCACAATGTATCCTATTACTTTCTGCCTCTGTTTGCAAAGTGAAGATTTCTAACTAATCCCTCCTCAGATGTAATATTAGTCGAACATGCTCAGTGAGGGGTCAGAGCCGTACTACTGTAGGCCTATGGAGACAATCCCATCTCAGAGATAATGTTTGAGGAGCAGTTAATGAGAGATCAGGGCTCTACTACCACAGACCTAAGGACAAAAATTCCTCCTCAGAGGTAGTATTAGAAGAGCATGCCCAGTGAAAGACTGGACCCTACTAAAATAGGCCTAAGTACACAGTCCCTCCACAGAGATGATGTTTGAGGAGGGGTCAACTTTCTTTGATTGAAATACCATTATTTCAAACAAAGAAAGTGCGACCTTACTTTTGTGAAAGTGCACTTCAACGAATTCTGGTTTTGTGAACCGGCAATTAAAATAAAAAAAAAATACAAGTTTAAACTCTGTTTTGCAGGGGATCAAGCCCCCTGCACCCCTCATGTGAGGGGGGGGGGCTGCACACCCCACACCCCCGCTACATTAAATATACTAACTCCGGGATCGCAGTACAGTGGGGAAACAGGTATATTCCCACTGTAGTGCTCTGTTTTATTTAGATTGCCGGTTCACTGAACCAGAATTTGCAAAAGTGCACTTTCGTTGAAGTGCACTTTCATGAAAGTTGTTGCATCTTTCGGCTTTTTCCCGGTTAGGAAAGTAAGGTCATACTTTCTTTGTTCGAAATAATGTTATTTCAGTCAAAGAAAGTAGACTCGTTGGAGGAGTCCTCAGTCATAGGTCAGGGCCCTATTAGCAGAGACCTAAGGAGACTGAGGTTATTGTTGGAATGTGACTCTGCATGTTATTTCTCTCTGCTCTGTTGAGCCTGCCAGTAACTGTGGAGAAGGGTGTACAAAAGGTCAGGCTCACAATTGTAACCTTGTGCTCATGCACACTTTGTTTCACATTATTTACTCTGTGTTGGATTGTTTGGGGTACTAACCACGACAATGTGATGTTTGTCAGACCAAATCCTTCACAGTCATGGATACTTTCACATAGTGAGTGGAACTACCCATGCATTTACCCCTCTGGGACTGGTATATTAGTCCTTCTTTTAACTAGTGAAGTTATGGCTTCTGCGGCGGCGAGAACTCCTGGAAGTTAGTATGCTGCTCATTGGAGATGTTCATAGTCAGGATGCAATCCTATTCCCCCATACTTTATGTACTGGCATCACTAAGGAGGCTAGCAGGTATGAGGTGTGGTTACTGTGAAGGAGTTCCTGCCCTGGGCCCTAGAGAATCTTACCTTTCTGAATGCACCCAACTACTTTACTTGGCAGCTATGTAGCACTCTCCACCATAGGGCTAGAAACAGTCCACCACATCTACAAGTCATCCCTGTCTCATTCCTAGAGGTGGATGAGCATATACACTCTCACCACTCATTTGTCCTCTTATGCCAGCCCTAAGAGGCACCTGATTCTCTAATCAACCTTGGGTTGCTTGGTTTGTATTCAAGGTTTCATGACTCTGTACCAATACAGTTGACTGCTGGTGCACACAACATTGCCAAAACACCATTTTTAAGACCATCAGGAGAAAAATTACTGTTTGTTAAATTGCAGTGGTAAGAATGTTTTCATTTTTGCTTATGATTCATTCTCACTTGTATTAAATGAAGTATTCACCAGCCATAGATCTCCTGGTCAGAGGCCAGAGGAATCAAAGAAGGGATTGTGGCTCACAGTGTCGTGATCTGTTTTTAGTTTCATCTGTTTTACAGTTTTTATGATGTTCTTTTCAGTCAGGTTATGTGTTTAGTTTAACTCATTCACTGAGGTGTGGGGGACATTACTTCTTCCTGAATCACCAGCGATCGAAGGCTGGCTAGTAGTGAAGATCCTGAATGTCTGGCCAAGGTGGAATGGAAAAGGACTGAGTGTCTGAAGGTGTGTTCATCTTCTCCTGTAAGAAATGAAGGATATAGTGCAATAACAGTGGTTTCTTGGGAGTGCTAAGGACATTGTAGGCAGAGCTGTAACAGGGGTTTAGCCAGTGACCACTGGAGTATGCAGCCAAGGCAGGAGCATATTGAGAGGGGTGAGTAGGTGGGGCGTAATGTGAAGCTCCCTCTTTCCAGAGTATAACACAATGAGTCTTTCACCACTTAAGGACAGTAGTAAGTAAGAAGGGCATAATGTCATATAGGTTAAAGGAACCTAAAAGGTATTACAAAAATTCAGTCAGGTGTCATTAAAATGGCATCAAAGAAGAATTCCTGTCTGTGAAGGCACATGCCGAGTCACAGCACAGGTGCCAGAGGTCGGGGGTGGTTCTGTCCCTGTTGCTCAGTTGTCCTTTCTTAGGATGAACATTTTAGTTCCTTCTCTGCTTAAAATTCCTTCAACTTGAGTTTTGGAAGGCAGGCAAGTTGTGATTGTTGGGACCAACAACGTTCATCAGTAGTAGGGGCAACAATGTAGATGAAGGCATGCATTTCACTTGTGCAAAGACGGTACCGAGTTTGCAAGGCTAGAAAGCAAATTATAATTTATTAAACAAAACAAAGGTACAGGTAAGCTCTTTCACGATCTGCTAATTGCTTCATCAGACAACTTGTTAAAAGACAACCAACATTTATACACTGCAGCAACCAAACCATGCTTGAAACCAATAAAGCAATTCTTAAAATTCTTAAAAGTGCTTACCTGTACCTTTGTTTTGTTTAATAAATTATACTTGGCTTTCTAGCCTTGCAGGCTCGGTACCTTATTTGTTTTTAGTTGCACTTGCTTTTTGATACAGTGCCATATCCTGCACCTGTCTTACATATTTTTTGATGCATTTCACTTGTTCATGTCTCCCTTATGTCACATGACTGCCTTTTTAAATGTCTTCCAGAAATACTGACCCTATTGTAGGAATTGCATTCGACCTGTATTCCATCATGTAGTTCTCCATCCATAACTCTTTTCCTTATCAGGCTCATTTCTATTCGTATGTGTGTATTGTTCCAAACATTACCCTCCCAATCCTGTTATGTAAATGCAGTCTGAGATTTGCACATGGGTAAAAAATTAAGGACACTAATGATTAAGTTGAACAATATGCAGTAATTGAAATAATAAATTGTCAGTATATGAGTGAATTTCCTGTGTTGCATGTAGTAGGCTGCTTGCCTGTGTCTCTGTTGTTGTGTATTTGGGAAACTTCTTCCCCGAGTCTATGCTGTAAAAGGTCTTTATGCATTTAGACCAGCCCATTAAGTAAATTGCGAAAAATAAAACACATTATTTGTAATGATGATTGTATCCAATATATCAACATGAAAATTACTGGAAACATTGTGAAAAATGTATTTTTATACCACATGTTGGATGTAATATGAACTGCAGTCCTTCTAGTTCATATCTGCAGTGGTGCCAACTATGTTAGGTGAACTATTTGAGATGTTGTTTGGCTAAGCAGTCAAACAATGTCACTCACAGTGGAGTCTGTTAATTCATAACATGAAAAGAAAGTGACCTGGAGAAGCCATCACTTCATATTTGAAAGTCTTTTAACAGTTCTGCTGTGGGATGCTGGATAAATTGGCTACCGTGCGTCTGTGTAACCATTTGCATCAGTAAAGGTTTACTGGAGCCGCTGTTAAGTCAGGTGCTCCTTACAGTAAGTAATTGCACTGAGAACAACACAGCTAAATCATAGTGGAAATAAAATGGCATTGACAGTTTGTGCTACTGATCTTTTTGTAGGTTGTGCAGCTCTCCTGAGACCTGAATTTCTCGTTCCAGGGGGACACTAATTTGCATTTGGAGTCTGCTGTACCACCTGTTCAGTAATTATCAGTGGGTTATTAATTAAAGTGTTACCCCCATGAGCAGTATAGTTGCTTTCTTTGTCCTTTTCATAGGATTTTACTGGTGTATGATTTAAAATTAGAAGTGCTTGTTATTTTTGCTAAGTTGTTTTATATTTGTCTAGTCTGTCTTATTTTTCTTAGGTTTTTACACCACACTGAATTGGAAATGTGTAGATGTAATGCAGTTATAAGGCTCCAGAATGCTGCTTTTCTTAATATGCATTGTCACCTAGATGTTCTTGTATCATAATTTTCAGATGCTTTCTGCAGGGAGTAGGCTGCGATGGAAAGGAATTATTTCATCCAAACACCAGTGACATTTGTAACTAGATATTAGCTGGTGGCGGGACAAACAAGATAACATTCTGCATAAGCACTGAACAGGATTGCTATCAAATCCAGTTATAAAACAGTCTCTTGTCACCACACCCATGAATACCGTAAAGAAACCGCCATTGTTTACCTGCTAAGTGAACTTTATTTTTTTATTCTGTTCTGAAGAAAATCATATAGGTTCATATGCTGATAGAAAATACTAGATTACCTGACCTTGTGGGCCATTGACGACTAGCTAAGTTCCCTTTCAAAGGTGAAAAATCCAACTCTGTACCTTGTATCTTGTGAGGTAAACACCTTAACCATTATACCAACCTCCAACCCCTACATAAGCTGTGTTTTCAGTGTTCTACTTCTGAGTGGGCATAGATAAATTGAAAATGTTCCGTTTGTTTTTTTATTCCCAGTAATATTCAGATTTTACAGGGGGTGCATTCTGTTAACAAGTTATGACTTATGTTATCTGCATTTCTTAGGAGAACCCTCCAGAGATAGAATGGAGGAACATTTATAATTAGGAAACAATGAATCAAGAACATAGTAGTTAAATTATATATTGTCGTAACCTTATTGGAAATATGGAATAAACACTTGTTTATTTTGTTTTGATAATCAAGTAAGTCCAGCTGGACACAGACAATTTTCATTGGCATTATAGAGAAAAGGAGTCCATGGTGAATGCATTAGGATGTAAAGCAGACACGTTCTTCATTAGGTCAATTTTTAGTATTCTTTACACGTGGGACTTCACTGCTAGGTGCCATGTCTTTCTGGCCCATCATCAAGCACTTATTTGCCCCTCCCCTTGAACAATACACAGCCATCCTGGAGTATATACAATAGACTTATAAAAGGGAGTCATATACCTACACCATCTTATGACCTTTCCTACCTCAGTGCACAGGTGCAGATGTCTTTTTGTTTGGCATAACTTAGTAGTTCTGTACATTCATGTGGTTCCAGTGGAGCTCAAACAAGTAAGTACCCTGTTAGTAATTCATTTTTTTCCTTCTTCTGTATTGTATGTTTTTCATTGCAGACAGAGTTTTATCATGTCTGTCAGTACAAAAGGAAGGTATGCTTGTGGTAGGCAGATCCCTTACAGACACAACCACATTAATTGCATTTTCTGTCCTGATGCAGAACTTGGTGTCAAGAATTGCAACATTTTCCAAGGGTTCATTGCCACAGCTGTCAGAAGTAGACAGTGTTCTGTAAGCCTGTACAGTGATCATCAGTACTTCAAGGCTTCGGAATGCTCAGCCATGTCTTCCGCTGTTCTGTCTGCCTCCGTCAAACTTATGGACATGCTGAGCAGGCAAGTGGGAATATTGTACTCAAGACATCTTTGCCACCTGATTGATCCAAACTGACCTGCTCTAATAAGGTGCATCTGCATCTCCCGGAATGGCCATCTTCCTCTTCTCCCCAATCCTCTGATGATGATGCCCTTTTGGAGTCCATCATGACCGGGGACCAGACATGTCCTTGCAGACTGATGGCTCACAGAGGCCTCCATTTGGGTCACAGTCTATAAGGTACAAAGAGGAACTCTTGCGTTATTATTTCCAAAGGCAATGCTGGAATCATCGGTAAAGTATGTGCCCCAAAAAAGAAAGGGACTTTGGAGTGGAGGTGTAGCCTGACAGACCATGACCTGAGTCCTTCCGAGCAGATGTCTTTCATAAAAGGATGCAGAAAACAAGACATGTTTCTCCTTAATTATCTAGACACTCTCTATCTAAAATGGATATAAGTGGTTATTCCCCTTCCTGTCTTCCCAAGTCTGCCAGGAAGACTGGTTCAAGTTAACTCAGGACATGTTGAAAGCTCTACACACTATACAGTCTGCCAAACCAGACCAAAAACAGCCATGTTCCTGTCCCTTCTCTAATTCTAGTAAAAAAAAGAAAAATTATTCTTCTGAGGATGAGTAGGGACCACAGGATTGCAACTGGGAAAATCTAGACTGTCTCTCAGACCTCTTCTACCCCAAGCTTTCACTAAGATATAGGGAACATCTTGTTTTTTGATTCACCCAGTGAAGAGATATCCTTAGAAGAAACTCTGATCTATGTGAAAGAATATTTTAAGTGGGAAGGCAGAAACTCTGACCCGTGTGGAGGAATTCTTCAAGTGGGATGATGGTGAAGCCTCAGTCACTCAAAAGAGATGAACAAGAAAAAAATCTGAGATGTACTGTGTTCCTGCATACCAACACTTTATTATACACAGATTGAGCACCTTTGTCTGTTCACATTCAGACTTCTTCAGACTGTCTGAATGTGAACAGACAAAATTGCTTACTGTATGTAATAAAGTATTGGTTTGAGGGAATGACATAGTGAATTTTGGATTTTTTTTCTTGGTTTTATTTTATTTTTAAAGTCTGGTGCTGGGTGTTTGTTCATTCTGTTTTTATTTTATTACTCAAAAGAGATATTTTTAGCGCTTGCAAATGGAAGCACCCAAGTCTGAGTTGATTCCTCCTATCCTGGGGACCCTTGAGGATGCATTTTAGTAGCACTCAGGCCAATCCCCTGCTATTAAAAAGCTAGGCCAATTTTTAGGGTGCAAGACATCCATAAGTATCTGTACTAAAATCCAAAAAGGCTACCTTAGCCCAGAAGGCCTTTTTTTTCCATGACAAGGTGGACAGAAGATCAGAGTATTTCCTTAGCTTGGTAAAATAGGAGATGACCTTAGCCATATGTTTCTTAGAGCTCTGGGCATCAATGTCTCTACCACTGTAATGGTTCCACATACAGCACTTCTCGTGTTAAAAATCCAGTGGTACCAGTACTGTCACTCCCTAGACCACTGGAGTGCAAATCTCCTTTTTAAAGTAAATGAGTTACAGTGATGGACAAAACAGGTCAGTGTGACCTGCAGAGTCCACTTTGTGCAATAAGCCACATTCATGCCAGACCATCACCACAAAGGCATTAGATCTTTCTTGAGCAGCATTCTCTTAGGACCTCAAGTTCCATGGGACTTGATCTGTTTCACAGAGGAAACTACACATCACTGTCAAGGAGATGATGGCACTTGTTTAGGGAGCTGAAGGCCCTAAGCTAACTTTGGATGTTAGGGACCCTGAAAGTAATCACAGTCAGCATATTTTACTAACTCTGTAGGCTAGCTATGACAGCACAGTTGTTAAAAGTACATCACAAAGTATGTGTCAGGGCAATTTATTTTCCCTCAGAGCTAAATACGGAACCCGCACAAGTTGATGGTTCACCAGGAATTCTTCTTAGAAGAACTGGTTTGCAAATGGGGATTCCACAGAAGAACCTGATTGCATCGCTCAAAACCAGGTAACTGTTTCAGATCTGTTGAAAAGAGAGGTCAGCACAGCAGATGTGTGTTCAGTAGCACGGAGAGGATTCTTGTTTAGGCCTTTTGTCCATTCCCTTTGATTCTAAAAATAATCCATAAGGTGTAGAAGGACAGGCATAGACTGCTGCAGATAACCCTGTTTTGGACCATGGCAGCACTGATTCTCCCTGCTCAGGAGGATTACGGGGGGGGGGTTGATAACCAGTACTCCAGAGAATAAACTTATTGACACAGTGCAAGGGTTCAGTCATACTTTCTAGTTTCCTGACTCTACTACCCTAATCTTGAATGATAGAATTTTAATGCCTTTCAGGCATGAAGACATGTTTAATATTTTCTTGGAAACAAAAAGAACTACCATTAGGAAATCATATGTCTAAGTGGAAGAAATTTGTCTTATGGTGCCAAGGTAAGGGCCAGGTCCTTCAACACCTTAGTGAATTTATGAAGGGCAGGCCTGGCTTACACCTCCATTAAGCTCTCTCTGTCTGCCATCTTTACCTGGCTTCCCCTGGATCCGTCTCTAGCTGGCCATCTACCAGTAAAGAAGTTTCTCAAGAGAGGTCCTATATATAAGGTCATTGAGGAAGAGAATGGTAGTTCCTTTGGGCCTAAATTGTCATGGAAAGGCCTGCCTAGATCTCCCTTCAAGCTAGCAACCTCTCCACCAGTAAGGTTCCTGACTTGTCAGACAGCTTTTGCTGCTGGCAGTTACCTCAGACAAGAGGATATTAGAACTACAAACCCTGATATGCACCCTACACTTCCTGGTTTTCCATAAAGCCAGGACTAGTCTCACAATTAACCTTTCATTCCTACATAAAGTAGTGTCAGAATTTATCCTATTTCTGTCCATTGAACTTCCCACCTTCTTTCTCCACCACCAGAGTAGAGTGGAAAGAATCCTACACTGCCTCGACAAAACTTTTCAGAAAGACTGACGAGTTGTTCATTTTTCTGGCAGAGAAAAAAAAGGCAACAACAGGTGTGGAAAGAAGTAATCTCCACATGAGTCTAACTTTATCTTTTTCTACTACACCATGAAAGGGAAACAGCTTAGCAGGCACAGTGAAGGCATACAGTACACAAGCTTCTGACACTACTGGGGTCTTCATGCAGCAGGGGGTAAACTGCCACTCTATTTTGAGAACTGTGTCTTGGTTATTTGTCCACACTTTTACCAAACATTACAAGCAAGACTGTCAATCCAGAGCCAGGGCTAGGCTTGCTAAGGTGGTCCCGTGAGGCATACTCTGTGATGGTCAATCCCCTGTCTCCACCATGCCATTTGTTTAAGCTATGAGAGTTGTCCCACATCTAAAGAACACTGCAACAGTGATCTAATAGAAAATCGTACAGTTGTGTAGGTAACATACCATAATAGTAGATGTTCAAATAGATCAGTGTTGCAGTAGAATTTTCCATCCATCTCCCATTTAGAGAAGTACACCTGATTTTTTTTGTCCATGGCCAGGGTGAGTCATGAACCTTTTTTACCATTTGTTGTATGTTTGCAAATTATCACCTTCATTCCTTCCCCCTTATATCCACCTTAGTTTAGGGCTAATTGGCAGGGTAATTGACTTTAAACTGAGGAGAGGGATCAGATATGTGGCTTCCACCTAGTTCTCAGGGATCTGCTGATCTTGACAGGCAGCTAAAGTAGGAGACAAGAAAACACTGAAGATGGTATAGATGGATGTCCCCTTTTATGCTAGTACATTGTATGTGCTCTAGGGTGGCTGTATGCTGTGCCAGGGGGAAGCTCTTGAAGACTGGCCAGATGGGCAAGATACCTGTCAGTGAAGACCTAGATGCAAGGAATACTATAACACCACAACCGCCCTCCTCACTTTTACCAACACAATAAATCAATACAGAAATCATAACAAATATGTCTCCTCCATCTTTCTAGACCTCTCTAAGGCCTTTGAAACAGTTCAGACCAGAAACTCTTGTCAGAGCTAACCACTTTAAATCTTTACTGTTCTTCCCTATTATGGCTCTATAGCTACCTAACCAAATGCCAGCAAAGCTGTAAGATGGCAACAGGAACTATCATCCCTACTCCTTGTCAGTATAGGAGTGCCACAAGGTTCCACACTAGACCCCCTACGCTTCAATATCTTCACTAACCAACTGCACAAATCCACCCCCTCGCCTCAGTTATCCAATACGCAGATGACTCAACTCTCATAAGTACTGCATTATCCCTCAAACAGCTAGAGGTTACCACACAACAGTCCTTCCTTGAAGTTGAATTTTGACTAATTAAAGCAAACCTCATACTAACCCCAAATAAGACCAAACTGATGCTCTTTGTCCCCACCAAAACTCCCACCCCCCAGCCACCTTACAAATACATTCCTCCAACAGCACTACTATAACACCCATCTCACAAACTAAACTATTAGGAGTTACAATCTATGATAAACTGAAATTTTACATATACATATCTCAAACCATTAAAAAAACACATATCAAACTTGGCTCTCTGTACCACCTAAACCTTTCCTTACTAACTAATCAAGACAAGACATTGCCAGGACTCACCTCTTATCCACTCTACTGTATGCCTCCTCCATCCTCACCAACCTTAGCAAATCTGACCTTACCAAACTCAAGTCCTGCTACAACAAAATAACAAAGTTTGTCAATAGCTCCCCACACAGATCCCACCACTGTGATGCTTTACAACAACTAGAATGGTTAGAACTTCCCAACAATTAACCTACACCCAACTCACTCTCACCCATCACCTAGTATACCAGCCAAATACAACTCCAGCTTTACAACAAATAAATCATATGCAAACACTCGACAACTCCGATCCTCGCGAAAAATACTCCTTCAAGTGTCCAAAAGTAACAACAAAGCTGGGGATGCCCTTTAATCTCACCACATTTCTAAAATCTGGAACACAATTCCCCAACAAATTCTAAACACTACCAACCCAATAGACTTCATAAAACTGCTAAAAGACCACCTTGTTATCAAATGGATCTGCTCCTGTATCAATCCAGGCTAATTCGCATCCGCATGCTTCTCCCCTTCATACTGTCTTCT